>NC_057733.1:1960262-1994377 GCF_004010195.1 Chiloscyllium plagiosum
AATTTCCCTGACTCCAGCTATAACTCTTGCCCTGTAGTACACACTTATCCCTCTCCATCACGAGTGTAAAAATCACCGAATTATGGTCGCTATCCCCAAAGTGCTCACCTACCTTTAATTCTAATACCTGGCCTGGTTCGTTACCCAGAACCAAATCCAGTATGGCCTCACCTCTTGTTGGCCTGTCTACATATTGTGTCAGGAAACTCTCCTGCACACATTGAACAAACACTGACCCATCTAACGAATTTGAGCTATAGCTTTCCCAATCAATATCAGGAAAGTTAAAGTCCCCCATAACAACCACCCTATTACTGTCACTCATCTCCTGAGTCACCTTCCCAATCCTTTCTTCAATGATTCTAGGACTATTAGGAGGCCTGTAGAAATCTCCTATCAGGGTGACCTCACGTTTCCTATTCCTAACCTCAGCCCAAACTACCTCAGATGGCAAGTCCTCATCCATCGTCCTTTTCACCGCTGTAATACTATCTTTGACAAGCAATGTCACACCTCCCCCTCTTTTACCCCCACCCCTCTCCCTACTAAAACATTTAAATCCTGGAACCTGCAATCCTGTCCCTGTTCTAGCCATGTCTCCGTAATAGCCACAACATCGAAGTCCCAGGTTCCAACCCACGCTGCAAGTTCACCTACCTTATTTCGTATACTTCTTGCATTGAAGTATACACACTTCAAGCCACTTTCCTGTTTACAGGCACCCTCCTTTGAAATTGTTGCCATGTTCCTAACCTCCCTACAATCCAGGTCCTGCACCCTAAAGCTACAGTCTAGGTTCCCATAGCAATTACAGAGGCATCACTCAGGGATGGATAGGACTAACAGCTTAATGTTCCAGGGTATAGATGCTATAGCAAGGATAGACTCCTGCACCATCCCTGTAGCCACGCATTTAACTGTTCTCTCTCCCTATTCCTCGACTCTCTTTCTGCTCCATTGATTCTGTTGTCTTTCTTGACTTCTCTTGTTCTAACTTTCTCTTTAACTTCCTTCTTAAACTTCCAGTTTGTCCCCTCCCCCCCCCCCGCTATTTAGTTTAAACGCAGCTGTGTTGCAGTGGCAAACCTACCTGCCACAATGCTGGTCCCCCATCTATTAGGGTGCAACCCGTCTCTCTTGTATAATTTATCCTTACCGCTAAACATACTCCAGTGATCCAAGAATTTAAATCCTTGCTTCCTGCACCAGTTCCCCAGCCACACATTCATGTCCATTATCTCCCAGTTCCTGTCCTCTCCAGCCCGAGGAACTGGAAGCAAACCGGAGATAACCACCCTGGATGTCCTGCTTTTCAGCCTTCTTCCGAGTTCTCTGAAGTCCAGCTATAGAATGTCCTTCCTCTTCTTCCCAACGTCATTTGTGCCAACATGCACCACCACGTCTGGCTCTTCACGTTCGCCCTTAAGGATTTCCTGCACTCTGTCTGCGATGTCCTTAATCCTGGCACCAGGAAGGCAACGCACCATCCTCAAATCCCGCCTGTTGCCGCAGAAACCCCTTTCAGTCCCTCTCACTATGGAGTCCCTATTACCACGGCTCTGTGTGATGTCTGACTCCTCGGCTCTGCCTCCACGCCAATTTCTGATTGGGAGACCTGACCGCCTCTCGGACTGGCAGTGACGTTTGTCTCTACGGTTTCCAAAAGATTCAACCTGTTCCTGACAGGTACTTCCCCCGGGGTCTCTTGTGCTTGTCCCATCTCTGCCTTCCTCCTGGGTTCAATCCCAATCTTGGGCAGTTGTGGAGTTTGCATAATCTACCTGTGTCTGTGTGGATTTCCTCCAGGTGCTCCAGTTTTCTCCCCCAATCCAAAAATCCGCAGGTTAGGTGAATTGGCCATGCTAGTTTAGGGATGTGTAGGTTAGGTGCGTTTGTCAAAGGTGAATGTAGGATAGGGAGTGGGTATGGGTGGGTTACTCTTCAGAGGGTCAGTGTGGACTTGTTAGGCTGAAGGGCCTGTTTCCACACTGTAGGGATTCTACACTAAGAAAGAAATACGTTCCATGAGGCAGGAGCAGACAGAAATAGGTCCGCCCGGCCAGTCCTGTTTATGGAATTTGAGAAGTAGGTGGGAAGTGAGCTGTATGGGATTGGCAACTGTGAGCTCAGGGGCTGTGGTGGAGAGATGCCCCAATAAGATGAGATTAGTGACTGTTGTGGACACAATGGTTTGATAATGGGGTCATAGTCCAGGGGAGATAGTAGGAGGTGTCGGAGAGCTGGCAGTGCAATGTAGAGGTTCGTACAACAGACAACAACAGCACCCCTCTTGTCACCCTCTTGATGACAAAGTCAGGGTTGGATCTGAGAGCACAAAGTGCAGTCAGTTCAGAGGGAGGTAGGTTCGAATGGGTGAGAAGGACAGGCAAATTAAGGTGACTAACGTCATGTCAAAAGTTCTCAATGAATAGGTTAAGTGCAGATAAAGGATAAGGGAGAGGGGTCTAGGTGGGGGCTGTCTGTTGGAGGTGGATGAATGCATCTGTGGGGGGGGGGGGGGAGTGGACTCTTTCAAAAGAAGTGGACACAGAGGTGAAGGCAACAGAAGATTTCAGTATCATGTCATGGTGGGGATTCAAATGGATAAACCAGGATCTTTGCTGAGTACAGAACTTTCAGTATCAGAGAGCATAACATCAGAAGGAATAGTAAATTCCCAATAAGCAGTGGGTTTTGGAGAAGAATGGAAACAGAGGGAAGTAATTGTTGAGTTCAGCATAGAGATAACATGGTCAACCTGATTATTGCAATGAGCTGCATGGGATATTGTTACAAAATAATCTCCAGTGAGTTGGGTACCTCAGCTTAATAGGCAAATGAGAAAGGGGTTAAGGTGCTGTGACAAATGTGCTCCAACAGACTGTGTTGTTACACTTTACAGGAGCTGATACACTTATATATTGAGACTCTCATTAGGCCCTACTTGTTCTTGTTTGCAGCTGAACTTCACATTGGGACTGATGTACGGTTGCTGCAGGACAATGGGCTGAAGAAGCGGATTGTGGTCGCTGCACGTGACAACTGGGCTATCTACTTTTCTCGGATGTTCCCTGTCAGTGTAAGTACAGCATCAACAATTTTGAGGTATTGCTTTTACTGTATATGTGTCAGATTTATCTGTCTGATATTAAAAATCTAACACTTAGACACAATGTACAAACTTTGTGTTTTCATATTCTTGGTCACACTTCTGTATCAACTTGAAGAAAGTGAGGACTGCAGATGCTGGATGAAGGGCTTATGCCCGAAATGTTGATTTCTCTGCTCCTCAGATGCTGCCTGACCTGCTGTGCTTTTCCAGCACCACACACTCGACTTTTGTATCAATTTCCTCATTATGAAGTACTATGTAAATACATCCCTTTCAATTTCCCTTTCTGAATTTTTCAATAAGACCATTGATAAAATCATTGAATTACTTAAAACATTTTCATTTGAATTTTTTTTTCATAATTGAGATTTTTAAGGTCGACAGGGAATATTTAAATAAATCATGGAAAAACTTATTTGGCACAATGTTGATGAAATTTACCAATTGCCTTGAATGTTTTAATAAATTTGGGGAAGTATTTATGTAGTTTAAAGTATTAAAGGCTCAATGCCTTGTTTTTAAAATTTTCATTCGTTTTCACATTCCTTACTAACCTTTTCCTGCCTATCTCTGCCTTCTCCTTCAGCTCCATAAGCGTTCCAGATGTTTTTGCCCTTCTGATCCTATCACTTGAGCATCCCTTATTTAAATTGCTTCATTGTTGGTGACCATGTCTTCAGCTGGAAAGATCCTAATGTCTGGAACAAGCTCCACCTCTCTACCTCACTTTCCTACTTCTCGGATACTCCTTAAAATCTAACTCTCTAATCAAGCATTTGGTCATTTGACATATCTCTTGATGTAGCTTATGTTAATTTTGTTTTGTAATTGCCTTATGAGATATTTTTATTATTTAAAGGTATTATATAAAGATAAGCGGTGTTGTAGTTAATTTTCTTCTATAAATGACAGGAACATCAGAGTAGTCTATAGAATCCCTACAGTGTGGAAACAGACTCTTTGGCCCAACAAGTCCACACTTACCCTCCAAAGAGTAACCCACCCAGACCCATTCCCCATCTTACATTTATCCCTTACTAATGCACTTAATGTACACACCCCTGAACCCTATGGGCAATTTAGCATAGCCAATTCACCTCACCTGCCCATCTTTGGTCTGTGGGAGGAAACCGGAGCACCCGGAGGAAACCTACGCAGACGCAGGAAGAATGTGCAAACTGCACACAGACAGTCGCCCAAGGCTGTAATCAAACCCGGGTCTCTGGCGCTGTGAGGCAGCAATGCTAACCACTGAGCTACCATGCCACTCAATAGTAGGCTATTAAGTCCTCAAGTGTGCTCCACTATTCTGGATCATGGCTGATCATCTACCTCAACATCAAGTTACCATGCTATCCTCATATCCCTTATAACATTCCTATTAAAGAAAAATTTATATCAATCTCTGTCTTGAACTTACCTAATAATTATACTAAGAAACACAGTCCCTTGAGCCTTTTCTGTCATTCATAGAACATAGAACATAGAAGAATACAGCGCAGTACAGGCCCTTCGGCCCTCGATGTTGCGCCGATCCAAGCCCATCTAACCTACACTAGCCCACTATCCTCCATATGCCTATCCAATGCCCGCTTAAATGCCCATAATGAGGGAGAGTCCACCACTGCTACTGGCAGGGCATTCCATGAACTCACAACTCGCTGAGTAAAGAACCTACCCCTAACATCTGTCCTATACCTACCCCCCCTTAATTTAAAGCTATGCCCCCTTGTAATATGATCATGGCTGGTCATCGAGCTCAATACCATCATTCTGCCCTCCCTCCATATCCCTTATCCATTTAGCCATGAGAGCTATATCTTCCACCTTCTTGAAAACACATAATGTTTTGGCATCAATCACTTTCTTTGCTGGTGAATTTCACAGACACCCCACTGTCTGGTTGAAGAACTTTTTCCTCATCTTAGCCTTAAAAGGTTTGGCCTTTATCCTTAAATTGACCCTGGTTCTGAATTCCCACAATCGGGAAGATCCTTCCTGCCAGTCCTGTTGGAATTTTATAGGTTTCTATGAATTCCTCTATGGTCTTCTAAACTTCAGTGAATACAACCCAAATTGACGCAATCTCTCCTCGTAAGTCAGTCCTTCCATCCAAGGAATCAATTTGGTAAACATTCACTGCACTCCCTTCATAGCAAGAGCATCCTTCCTCAGATAAGGAGACCAGAAATAAAAAATATTCCAGGTGTGACCTCACCAATGCCTTCTTGAAATTTCTTGAAACTGCGCACTGACTTTCAGTGATTGGTGCACAAGGACACTTTATGTTCAGTGACCTGAGCAAAAGGACACCTCGGTCTCGTTGAACATTCCCATCCTCTCAATTTACAGACATTCAAATAAAAATAACTACACATTTATCCACATAACTGCCAGGCATTTGCCCACTCACTCAGCCTGTCCAAATCACAACATCTCTATATGCTCCCCACAGTTCACCCTTCCACTCAGCTTTGTGTCATCTGCAACTTTTAAGATATTACACTTTGTTCCCTCATCCAAATCATTAATGTATATTGTCATTAGCTGAGATCCTGGTACTGCTCCTTGTGGTACCCCACTGCAATTCATTAATTCATACTCTTTGTTTCCTGCCTGCTAATCAATTTCTATCTCAAGATACTACACTCAATCTCTTGCATCATAATTATACCCATTAATCTTGTATGTAGTACTTTGTCAAAGGACTTCTGAAAGTGCAAATAACCACATCCACTGGCTCTCCCTGATCAACTTTCTAGTTACATCCTCATAGAATTCCAGTAGATTTGTCAAGCATTATTTCCCTTTTGTAGATCCATGCTGGCTGACTGATTCTAACACTGATTTCTCAGTTCTCTGCTATAAAGTCCTCGATAGTGTACTCTCAGCATCTTTCACATAACTGACATCAGACCTCACTGGTCTATAATTACCTGGTCTCTCCCTATCTCCATTTTTAAATAGTGGGGTTACATTAGTCAGCTTTCAATCTGTAGGAACTATCCCAGAATCTAAAGATAACCACTAATGCATCCACTATTTCTTCAGCCACCTCCTTAAGTACTCTAGCATGTAGATTATAGGTCCTGAGAATTTATCAGCTTCCAATCACACCAATTTCTCCAACACATTTCTCTACTAATACAGATTTTTTTCAATTCTTCCCTCTCACTAAACCAGTGTTCCTCATAATTTCTTATTCCTGTCCACCCTTGTGAAGACAGAGTGAAAGATTAATTCAGTTCATCAGCCATTTCTTTGTTCCCCATTCTAAACTCTCTCATTTATGACTGTAAGGACTTACATTAGTTTTCATCTTTTCGTTTTCTCTTTAATACTTATGGAAGCTTTTACAGTCAATGTTCCCCTGCAAGCTTACTCTCATACTCTGCTTTCTCCTTCTTAATCAATCCCTTGGTCCCCCTTTGCTGACTTTTAAAGTGTTCCCAATTCTCTGTTTTTTCTCTTGCCAATTTATGTGCCTCTATTTTGCATCGATGACTATTTCTAACTTCCCTCATAAGCCATTGTACTTTTTATACTTGTGTAAGAAGGATTAAACAATTTTGTAGTTTACCCATACACATTTTGAATTTACCGATCCTTCATACCCAACACTCTTCATATCATCAAAATTTCTCTTAATGAGAATCAGGACCCTAATATCAGAACTAATTACCTCATGCTCCAACTTGATGAAGAATTCTATGGAATTATGAATGCCTCCAGTACATTCTCAGGCATCGCAGGTTCTGTTCACTCACTGCAGGAAACCTTGTGTTACCATCGCTTGAATTTTAAAAGAACTTCTAAAAATTTCTGAAAGGCTTCAACAAGGTAGACAATGAGAGAGATTGTTCCCACTGATTGGAACAGTTTCAGGACAAAGGGTTCATCACTGATGACACAGATCATAAGGAATTCATAAAAAGTTGTGAATCTTTGGAATTCTGTATTGCACAGAATGCTGTGCATGCTCAATCATTGCATATATTTAAGGATGTAGAATCAGGGGATATTGGGAGCAGGTAGGAGCATGGTTGAAGCCCAAAATCAGCCATAATCATATCAAATGGTGGAGCAGGCTTGGTGAGGTTGAATGGTCTACTCCTTCTTTTACTTCTGGTGGTGTTTTCCACCTAACTTTCTACCCAGGAAATTATGCCAGATCGCTAATGAAAGTCTGTCAGATAAACAGTGTGCAGTGTAATCCTGATCAGAATGCTGTTAAGATGAACAAACATTTAAAGCAGAGAGGCATTGAAACTGTGTCATATCATGGCTGTGCTCAATTGGAGACCCCACACATTTCTTTTTAATTCAGGGGGACATTGGCAGCAATGTGCAGATTCTCAGCATCTCTCACCGAGGGATCAAGCTGATAAAGTTGGTGCAAGCAGTCGGAATGAAATCAGACAATTTTAAAATTCTTCAGAGCTATAGGTAAGACATCGGGAAAGATAATTTCATATGTTAGTGTGTCATTGTGTCCATTTATGTCAGTGTGTCTGGATCTGTTATTTTTTAGCTGTTAGCAAGCTTTTGTCAGTGGGCTGTGTCTCATATTCATTTGTACACAGCTACATCTGAATGTGTTAGCCCTTTGATATCTTTTCAGGATTTAGATTTATTATCACATGTATATAAAAAATACAATGAAAAGTGTTTTTCTGCAAATTATATGCAAAGTTGCCACTCTCTGGCGCCATCTTGAAACACTGAACATAATGCAAGATTTTATTGCAATAAATAGGTACAAATTACTGCAGATGCTGGAATCTGTACTGAAAACAACAAATGCTGGAGATCACAGTGACTCAGACAGCATCCATGGAGAGTTCTGACCTGCTGTGATCTCCAGCATTTGTTGTTTCCTTTACCGCAGTAGAGTTCATCTTTCTCTCTTCTTCTTGATCCCCATCTGCTGCTCTCCAGCTGCTGCTTGACATTGGCTGGAATCTGTGAAGCAGGGTCCTGCGTCTCTGTAAAGGCCCTGGAGTCTCACTTATGGGCCTCTACTATTGCTACAATCACAACTGCTGCATCCAAGCTGATAACCAGTTTTTTGGCTACCACCTCTGCAATTATAGAATGAAAAAGGACAGGAAGGCACTATCCAGACAACTGGTCTGATGCCAGTTGTAGGGAAATGTTTGCAAAAAATGTGAAGGACAGGATTAATCAGTACTTGGAAAGGCAGGATTGATCAAGGATAGTCAGCATGAATTTGTTAAAGGGAGATCCTGTCTGACTAATTTAATTGAATTTTTTGAAAGGGTAACTAAATACATTTTAGAAGGTAGTGCAGGTGATGTTGTTTACATAGACTTCAGTAAGGCCTTTGACAAGATCCCACATGGAAGCCTGGTCCAAAAGGTAATAGCCCATGGGATCCAAGGCAAGTTGGCAAACTAGATGCTAAATTGGCTTTCAAAAGGAGGTAAAGGATGATGGTAGAGGATATTTGTGATTGATTTGAAGCCTGTGACCAGCAGTGTATCACAAGGATCAGCACTGGGATCCTTGCTGTTTGCTATGTGTGTTAATGACTTGGATATGAATGGAGAAAATATAAGTAAGTTTGCACTTTTCATGAAAATTGACGGTGGTGTTGATAGGAAGGAGCATGGTCTTAGGCTTCAATCTGGGAAATTGGCCAGAGCAACAGCAGATGGAAGTTATTCCTGATAAATGGGAGGTGATACATTTTGAGGGGTTTAATAAGTAAAGGATATATACAATGAAAGGTCGGTTCTTAGGGAGTACTGAGGAACAAAGGACCTTGGTGTACAGGTTCATAGATCCTTGAAGGAGTCAGCACAGATGGATAAAGTAGTGAAGAAGGCATACAGAATGCTTGCCTTCATTAGTTAGGCAAAGAATATAGGAGTAAGGAAGTCTTGTTACAACTTCATAAATTATTGTTTAGGCCACAGATGAAATACTGTGTGCAGTTCTGGTAACCACACTATCAGAAGGGTGCAGAGGAGATTGACCAGATATTGCCTAAGGTGAAAAGTCTCAATTACGAAGAGAACTGGATAGGCTGGGTTTGTTTTCCGAGGAGCAGAGGAGGCTGAGGGGAAATTTGATTGAGAGATACATACTTATGAGAGACACAGACAGAATAGACTCAGAAAATCTTTTCCACTTGGCAGACATGTCTAAGACAAGAGGGCATATGTTTAAGGTGAGGAGTAAGTGATTTAGAGAAAATCTGAGAAAAATGCTTTTCATCCTAAAGCTGGTGGAAAAATAAAATGTGCTGCCAGAGAGGGTGGTGGAGGGAGGTTCTATTGCAACATTTAGAAAGTATCTGGATGAGTACTTAAAATGCCAGGGTATAGTAAGCTATGAAGCAAGTGCAGTTAAATTGGATTAGTGCAGTTTGTTGTTTGGTGGTCAGCATTAACATGGTGGGCTGGAAGTGGTCAGGGTGGCATGCTATTCAGAGACTTGGTGTGGACTTGATGAACTGAATGGCCTGCTTATACACTGTATTGATTCTAAGTGTCAATTTTTTTTATCCCAGATTATTATATTTAAGCATTTCCCCACCACCAATGTTAAGCTGACTGGCTAGTAATTGCTGTGCTTATCCCACTTGCCTTTTTGAATATGAATTGTAACCATTACAGTATTCCTCTGGTACCACTACCAGAATTAAAGGAGGATTGAAAGGTGATGCAATTTCCATCTTTACTTCCATCAGCAACTCAGAGTGCATCCTATGACAGACAGGGTGAACTTTTAACTTTGAGCACGCCCTGACAACCTTTAAGTAGTTCCTCTCTATTTAATTTCTCTGTTGTCTCCTCTGTTACTTGGCTACAAAATTGTCAAAAAATGTACAGCACAAGAAGAGATCATTGACACATTACATCTATGCCTTTTGAGCACCATGGAGAAAGTTTCCAGCAGACAGGAACCTGCTGAGGCTGAGTAAAATACCTGTGAAGATAATGGACACCCATTTACCTCTCTCCCTTTGTTACAGTTATACGGAAATACTGAATGTGACATTAAAGGAAGAAACCATGCTGGAATTTTCTCTGAAGAATGAGCAGCTGGTCCTGTATTCAGAAAAGGCTGAGCAGGCAAAGATGCTCATCACTTTATTCCTGGAGGAGTTACAGAAGGTACAGGAGATTTGAAAAATACAACAGCAATAGAAAAAGGAGCAAGCATTAAACTATGGCAGGCCAGCAGAAAGTAGCAATTCAAACTGGCATGCAATTGTGATTTTGGAAAAGATCCATACACTTCACTCTACAGTATTAATAACATAAGAACTGACTTACTGGTATATAGGTAAAACATCAGTATTTCTTGTGATACCAATAATAACTCCATATTGAGTGTAGTTATTATGGAAAGTGTTTCCCCTATATTGGTTGCAATTACCAGTCCAGTTTCTACGCCAGTTTTGGATGGAATTACTAATATGAAGATTTACATATAAAATACATCATGCCCAACTACTTGATAGCAGTGTTTATGGACTCCACATGACCCTCTCACACCTCTCATTTAAGCCAATTAGCATAGTCATTCCCATTTATGATTATATAGTTTTCCTTTCAATGTGTCTATACTATTTATCTCACCTACTCAATGTGATCGAAAATTCAACATTCTAGCTGATTTCTCTCTGGGAGAAAAGGTTCATCCTGAATTTTCTAGTGGATTTATGAGCTCCACAAATGGAAACATCTTCTCCATCTGTACTCTTTTAAATGCTGCTTAAGGATTGTGTTACCCCTTAGTCATCTCTTTCCGTTCCTTCCTGAATTACAAGTTTGGTGTCTTTATATCATTTATAATAAAGTTTAAGCCTAACCTGTCTGCTTTTCAATTCTATCCGTCTGGAAGTGTTTGCATTACTTTGTTTTTTCATGGCATGATTGATATGTTTAGTGAGTAATCTTTGGATTCTATTTTGGATTCTGTTTTCTGTGCCATATGGAATTTATCCTAGGATTCTCTGGGAAGCCAGGGAGGAGATTGTTGAGCCTTTGGCTTTGATCTTTATATCGTCATTGTCTACAGGAATACTGCCAGAAGGCTGGAGGATAGTAAATGTTGTCCCCATGTTCAAGAAGGGGAGTAGAGACAATCCTGATAATTATAGACCAATGAGCCTTACAGTTGTGGGTAAAGTACTGGAAAAGGTTATAAGAGAGAGGATTTATAATCATCTAGAGAGGAATAAGTTGGTTAAGGATAGTCAACACGGTTTTGTGAAGGGTAGGTCGTGCCTTACAAACTTTATTGAGATCTTTGAGATGGTTATCAAACAGGTAGATAAGGGTAAAGTGGTTGATGTGGTGTATATGGATTTCAGTAAGGCATTTGATAAGGTTCCCCACAGTAGGCTATTGCATAAAATAAGGAGGCATGGGACTGAGAGTGATTTAGTGGTTTGGATCAGATAGTGGCTAGCTGAAAGAAGACAGAGGGAGCTGTTTGATGGGAGGTGTTCATTCTGGAGTTCAGTTACTACTGGTGTACCACAAGGATCTGTTTTGGGTCCACTGCTGTTTGTCATTTTCATAAATGACCCGGATGACAGCGTAGAAGGAAGTGTTAGTAAATTTGCAGATGACACTAAAGTAGGTGGAGTTGTAAGTCATGCCAAAGGATGTTGTAGGTTACAGAGGGGCATAGATAAGCTGCAGAGCTGGGCTGAGAGGTGGCAAATGGAGTCTAATATGGAGAAGTGTGATTTGATTTAGTTTGGAAGGAGCAACAGGAATAAAGAGTACTGGGCTAATGATAAGATTCTTGGCAGTGTGGACGAGCAGAGAGATCTTGATGTCCATGTACATAGATTCCTGAAAATTTCCACCCAGGTTGACAGGGTTGTTAAGAAGGCATACGGTGTGTTAGCTTTTATTGATAGGGGGATTGACATTCAGAGCCACGAGGTCATGCTGCAGCTGTACAAAACTCTAGTATGGCTGTACTTGGAGTATTGCTTACAGTTTTGGTCACCGCATTATAGGAAGAATGTGAAAGCTTTGAAAAGGATTCAATGGAGATTTACTATGATGTTGCCTGGTATGGAGGAAAGGTCTTATGAGGAAAGGCTGAGGGACTTGAGGCTGTTTTCATTAGAGCAAAGATGGTTGAGAAGTGACTTAATTGAGACATACAAGATAATCAGAGGTTTAGATAGGTTGGACAGTGAGAGCCTTTTTCCTTGCATGGTGATGGCTAGCAAGAGGGGACATAGTTTTAAATTGAGAAGTGATAGATATAGGACAGATGTCAGAGGTAGTTTCTTTACTCAGAGGGTAGTAGGGGCGTGGAATGCCCTGCCTGCAACAGTAGTAGACTCGCCAACTTTAAGTAGGCGAAAGTGAGGACTGCAGATGCTGGAGATTAGAGTCATGAGTGTGGTGCTGGAAAATTTGGTTCATATTGTATATCTACCTCACAGGACTCTGACCACGTTATGGCTATTAAGAGCTATATTACAGATGATAAAAGCTTGCTGAACTTTCGCAAAGGAGACATCATCAAGCTCCTGCCTCTAGATGGACTCGAACCAGGTGAGTCTCAAAGGGAAACTGCAAACTCATCAATAGATAGCATTCAGACCACACCCTCAGAAGTGGTCATTGATGCAGCAGGACGAAATTAATGCCTGACCTAACTGAACTCAGGCAGCCAAAGGAGACTATCAGACATCCATTCAGAACAGACATTGCAATATTCTTTCAATTATTTAATGACAGCAGCCCAGAAATGGACTCTGTTGATTTTGTTTTGCTCAAACGCAGATGGGAGCCAGTAGAAAGGCCCAAAATGTCCTGTGATACACGGTCCCACTATCTCTGGGAGCTATTAAAAGGCACACAAGGAATAAAATCTCTCCATCTCTGACAAAGAAAATTACATTGGGGTAGTAACTTTAAATAAAAGTTGAATGAGACTTCATTAGGAATATTGTACTTGTAAAAAAATGTTTTGGTTTAGGATTACAATGCTGATTTCACTGGCATTCTGCCTGATACAGACAAATAGAGATACAAAGAAAGACTTGGTCAGACCTTTTCTGATTGAAACAGTGTTGATTATAGGTCAGTATAACGGGGCTTTAAAGTCCTAAAAGGCTGAGATAGTAGAGTCTAAAATGAAGAGCCAAAGTGTCACACCACACTGGAAATCTGTCCCTTTATTTCGAGAATTACTACAAAAATTTAAAAAATTATCAAAGCATGCAAAATCCTCAATTTACCTGTAACTAACAAAAATATGGACCATGTTTCTGCACTTAACAAGAACTAATATTTACTACAAATAAATAGATTTTAACCACATGTAAACACTATGAACTGTCAATATTTAACTCGATTAGTTAGAACTCTGAACTCTAACCCCTTTTTAAAATTCCTCAAAATACACATGCATGTAGACCGACATAGAAAGACAAAAAAAATTGGTGTTATAGGTGGAGGTAAAAATAAACTGGGGAAATAGTTCAGAGGCCCCAATTCCCAGGTTTCACTGAGGAGCTTTACTCAGTTACAAAGACGCCAGTCACAGCGTTGTTGTCAGGCCGATGGCCTTTGTCATCCACAACCAGTCACAACACCACAAGCTAATCAGTAACTTTCACAGAAAAGTACTGCACAGTACAGGCTTTTTGGCCCTCGATGTTGTGCCGACCTTATATCCTACTCTAAATTCAGATTACCATACATATCCTTCATTGTACTAACTTCCACATGCCTACCCAAGAGTTGCTTAAATTTCCCTAATGTATCTGACTCTACTACCACTGCTGGCAGTGCATTCCACGCACCCACCACTCTCTGTGTAAAGAACCTACCTCTGACATCTCCCCTAAACCTTCCTCCAATCACCTTAAAATTATGCCCCCTCATGATAGCCATTTCCGCCCTGAGTAAAAGTCTCTGACTATTCACTTTATCTATGTCTCTTAACATCTTGTACACCTCCATCTAATCACTTCTCATCCTCCTTCACTCCAATGAGAAAAGCTTTCTCAACCTTTCTTCATAAGACATGCCCTCCATCCAGGCAACATCCTGGTAAATTTCCTCTGCACCCTCTTGAAAGCTTTCACATCCTTCCTATAATGAGGCGACCAGAATTGAACAATCAGGGCTTTATAGAGCCTGCAGCATAACCTAGTGGTTCTTAAACTCAATGCCTCTGCTCATGAAAGCCAACACACCATATGCCTTCTTAACAATGCTGTCAACCTAGATTGCAACTTTGAGGGATCAATGGATATGAACCCCAAGATCCTCCACACTGACAAGAATCCTGCCTTTAACCCTGTAATCTGCTGTCAGATTCGACCTTACAAATCACTTCACACTTTTCCAGGTTGAACTCTATCTGCCACTTCTCAGCTCAGCTCTGCATCCTGTCAATCTCCCGTTGCATCCTACGACAGCCCTCCACACTATCCACAACTCCATCAGCCTTTGTGTCAATGGCAAACTTACTAACACATCCTTCCACTTCCTCAACAAGTCATTTATAAAAATCACAAACTGCAGAGGTCCCAGAACAGCTCCCTGTGTAACACTACTGGTCACTTCTGAAATCTTGTACATTACAGATTCTATTATTTATATCATTAGTTTCAGAACTATCTTTAGAATGAGAAAAATATAAACCATCCCCTCAAATATCGAAAGAAGATAAACAGAGATGCAAAGTGTGACAGAGAGCAGGTTGAGAGCTGGGGCCCAATCTGCATTACTGAATCTTGCATCCTTCCTTCCTCAGGCTGGCAGTTTGGGTCAATTGGTGGACGCTCTGGCTTGTTTCCTGAAGATCATGCTCAGCCAACAGCAGCTCCTGATTACTATAACAGTAACCTGGGGAAGAATGAGGAGAGGCAAAAGAGCACACCCAGTTCCAATAGATCATCCATCAGAAAGGTAAGAAGACTAGTGTCCAGATTAGCACAGTACCATACAGACAGGTGGGTTGAATACCTGGTCTGGTGATTTCAGCCAGTGCTGTGGATAAATCACATGGTGCCTTTGATTCAGCTACTTATTAAGAGGTTTCACAGACAATCAAGTACTGAATCAAATAATAAAACTTTATAATCTGTAGCAACCAAAATAAGACCCCTCAAGTAAACAAGTTAAGTCTCCTAACTCAACTTAGGTAATACCCGATTAGTGGTGGAACTTGACCGCGATTCTACCAATGGTGCCTGTCTCTGGATGTGTCCATGGTTCAATCCTTATGCACAGTTGTTCTGCAGAGTTCTGCTACAGAGGGAGCTCTAGTGTCTGATTCTGATAGATTTTCATCCTTAAGGTCCAGAATACCTTAAATATACCTTAAATAGACTCTGTCCCAACAGCTCTCTATGGCAAGAAGTTGCAAAGACTCTGAACCTTGTAAGAAAAGAACTTTCTCCTTATCTCAGTCTTAAATTGGCATCCCTTTGTTCCGAGACTACGTCCTCTGATCCCAGACATGATCTACATGGACTTAAATAAGGTATTCAACAAGGTTCCTCGTGGTAGACTGGTTAGCAAGGTTAGATCACATGGAATACAGGGAGAACTAGCCATATGGATATAGAACTGGCTCAAAGATAGAAGTCAGAGGGTGGTGGTGGAGGGTTGCTTTTCAGACTGGAGGCCTGTGACCAGTGGTGTGCCACAAGGATCGGTGCTGGATCCACTGCTTTTCATCATTTATATAAATGATTTGGATGTGAACAGAGGAGGTATAGTTGGTAAGTTTGCAGACAACACCAAAATTGGAGGTGTAGTGGACAGCGAAGAAGATTACCTCAGAGTCCAATGGAACCTTCATCAGATGGGCCAGTGGGCCGAGGAGTGGCAGGTGGAGATTAATTTAGATAAATGTGAGGTGAGGTTAAAAAAACAAATGAGGGCAACACTTAATGGTAAGATCGTGGGGAAGTGAGGTAGGGGGGATGTTGTGGGTGGGGGGGGGGGGGGGGTGGAGGAGCAGTGGTTGCACACTGCTGTTGGACAAAGAGATTTTGGAATGCAGATTCATAGTTCCTTGTAGGTAGAGTGGCAGATAGACAGAGAAGTGAAGAAGGCCTTTGATGTGCTTCCTTTTATTGGTCAGTGCATTGAGTATCGGTGTTGGTAGGTAATGTTGTGGCTGTACAGGACATTGGTTAGCGAATTTTGGGAAATAGCATTCAATTCTGGTCTCCTTACAATAGGAAGGTTGTGAAACTTGCAAGGGTTCAGAAAAGATTTACAAGCATGTTAACAGGATTTGAGGGTTTGAGCTATAGGGAGAGGCAGAATAGGTTGGGGCTGTTTTCCCTGGAGCATCAGAGGCTGTGGGGTGACCTTATAGAGGTTTATAAAATCATGAGGGGCATGGATAGGGTAAATAGCCAAGGTCTTTTCCCCCGGGAGGGGGAGTCCAAAACTAGAGGGTATAAGTTTAAGCTGAGACGAGCAAGGTTTAAAAGGGACCTAAGGGGCAACCTTTTCACACAGAGGGTGGTGCATGTATTGAATGAGCCACCAGAGGAAGTGGTGGAGGCTGGTACAATTACAGCATTTAAAAGGCATCTGGATGGGTGTATGGATAGGAAGGTTTAGAGAGATTGGGCCAATTGCTGGCAAATGGGACTATATTAATTTAGGATATCTGGTCGGCATGGATGAGTTGGACCAAAGGGTCTGTTTAGAACATAGAACAGTACAGCACAGAACAGGTCCTTCAGCCCATGATGTTGTGCCAACCATTGATCCTCATGTATGCACCCTCACATTTCTGTGACTATATGCATGTCCATCAGTCTCTTAAATGTCCCCAATGACCTTGCTTCCACAACTGCTGCTGGCAACGCATTCCATGCTCTCTCAACTCTGTTAAAGAACCCACCTCTGATATCTCCTCTATACTTTCCTCCATCCAGCTTAAAACTATGACCCCTCGTGTTAGCCATTTCTGCCCTGGGAAATAGTCTCTGGCTATTGACTATATCTATGCCTCTCATTATCTTGTATACCTCAATTAGGTCCCCTCTCCTCCTCCTTTCCTCCAATGAAAAAAGTCCGAGCTTTGGAGAGCTTCATAAGATAAGCCCTCCAGTCCAGGCAGCATCCTGGTAAACCTCCTCTGAACCCTCTCCAAAGCATCCATATCTTCCCTATAATAGGGCGACCAGAACTTGACGCAGTATTCCAAGTGCGGTCTAACCAAAGTTTTATAGAGCTGCAACAAGATCTCACGACTCTTAAACTCAATCCCCCTGTTAATGAAAGCCAAAACACCATATGCTTTCTTAACAACCCTGTCCACTTGGGTGGCCATTTTAAGGGATCTATGTACCTGCACACCAAGATCCCTCTGTTCCTCCACACTACCAAGAATCCTATCCTTAATCCTGTACCCAGCTTTCAAATTGGACCTTCCAAAATGCATCTCCTTGCATTTATCCAGGTTGAACTCCATCTGCCACCTCTCAGCCCACCTCTGCATCCTGTCATTTCCCTGTATCCCATTCCTCCTGACCTTCTGAATGAGCCTACCATGGGGAACCTTATCAAATGCCTTGCTGAAGTCCATATACATCACATCCACAGCTCGACCCTCATCAACTTTTCTAGTCACATCCTCAAAGAACTCGATAAGGTTTGTGAGGCATGACCTGCCCCTCACAAAGCGGTGTTGACTGCATTTAATCAAGCCATGCTCTTCCAGATGGTCATAAATCCTATCCCTCAGAATCCTTTCTAACATCTTGCAGCCGACAGACGTGAGACTTACTGGTCTGTAATTGCTGAGGATTTCCCTATTTCCTTTCTTGAAGAGAGGAATTACATTTGCCTCTCTTCAGTCCTCAGGTATGACTCCAGTGGAGAGCAAGGATGCAAAGATCTTCGCAAGTGGCGAAGCAATTGCATTTCTCGTTTCCCAAAGCAGCCGAGGACAAATCTGATCCAGGCCTGGCGACTTGTCAATCTTAATGTTTGACAAAATTTTCAGCACATCAGCTTCCTTTATCTCTACCCATTCCAGCATGCACACCTGTTCTTCAAAGATTTCATTCACTACAAAGTTCGTTTCTTTCGTAAAGACAGAAGCAAAAACTCATTTAGGGCTTCCCCTACCTCCTCAGACTCCACACACAGGTACCCTATGCTATCCCTGATCGGCCCTACTCTTTCTTTGACAATTCTCTTATTCCTCACATAAGTGTAAAATGCCATTGTGTTCTCCCTAATCCGTTCTGCCAAGCTTTTCTCGTGCCCCCTCCTGGCTGTTTCTATGCTGTACAGCTCTATGACTCTATATGTTATCACTGACGATTCTTTAAACTCTTTCATCCAACTTATCGCAAGTCTGCGGATTATCTTCTTATCAGAAGTAGTTTCTTTGTTCCTTGTTAGATTTGGTATTAGCTGTCTGTTTGACAATGCAACTCTCCAATTAACTCCTTGTCAGCCGAGTGAACCTTCTCTGAATTATTGCAATTTTATCCCTTCTGATGTGTCTCCAGAATATAGTACTCTGGGAAATTGCCCCTAATATCCTGTATAAAATCCTTTCCCAGGCTACCTTTGACAATTTAATTCATCCGATCCAAATGAAATCACTCATAATTAATTCCTTTCTTCCAAGCCCCCATTATTTATTTGTGTATACTTTTTTCTGACAGTGTAACTATTGTTAGGGTGGATCTTTCAATTACTCATGCAATGGTGTATCTCCCTTCCTGTTTTTTCTTCCCCAAATTAATTCTGCATCTTGCTTTTCTGAACAAGATCATTTCCCATGACCACATTAATCATAACCCTTAATAACCAAGCTATCCCATCACCTTTTCTTTTCTTCCAGTCCTTTCCAAATGTGAAATACCCTGACTGTTCTGGCCCCAACACTGGTCAACTTGAAACCACATTCCTACAATGGCTGTCAGATCATACTTGCTTCTATTTGTACTATAAGTTCATCTACTTAGTTAGAAATTCTGCATACATTTAGATACAAAACCTTTAATTCTGTATGTTTACCTTACTTTTTCTTACACTCTCACTTTATCTGCTGGTGCACTCTTAATTCTATACACTTTATCCCTTCCTGTCTGGTTATTATTATCTAACACAAAAAGATGAACTAGCATCAGGAATAGGCTATTTAGCTCTTCAAACATGCTCCCTCAATAAAAAAAAGGCTCATCACTAAGCTGATTACTACATATTTACACTTTTCCCAGTAACCTTTCATCCTCTTGTTTATTCCTGTCTTAGAGATATTCAAAGATTCTGCTTCCATCTCCTTTTGAAGATGACTGTTCCAAAGATTCCACTTATCTCTATCTTAAATGGGTGAGCTTTGTTTTCAAATAGGGACGCTTTACTTCAAGAAATCTCATAAAAGAAAGCATCCTCTCCACATCAACCCAGTCAGGATTTCTCAGGATCTTTTAGATTCCAAACAAGTAACCTCTTAATGTTCTAAACTCCAGTATTTGCAAGCCCAGCCTGTCCAGTCTTTTCTTATAAGACTTTCCAGATATTAGTTTACTAAAGCTTATCAGAACTGCTTCCTTTAATCAGGAGACCAACACTTTACACAGTAACTGATGTGGTCTCACCTATGCCCTACATGAGTAAAGCAAAATCTCTTTACTGTTCTATTCAATTCCCCTCACAATAAATAATAACATTTTATTAGCTTTCCTAATTATTGAGTCCAGGTCGATGTGCTTATTGATTGAATCTGTGGATGAGTGCCATGCCTCTAGGAATTCCCTGGCTGTTCTCTGTTTGGCTTGTCCTACAATAGTAGTGTTGTCCCTGTCGAACTCATGTTGCTTGTCATCTGAGTGTGTGGCTACTAAGGATAGCTGGTCATGTCGTTTCGTGGCTAGTTGGTGTTCATGGATGCGGATCATTAGCTGTCTTCCTGTTTGTCCTATGTAGTGTTATGAACAGTCCTTGCATGGGATTTTGTACACTACTGGGTACAATACTGAGTTCGACTGGGACAACACTATTATAGGACAAGCCAAACAGAGAACAGCCAGGGAATTCCTAGAGGCATGGCACTCATCCACAGATTCAATCAATAAGCACATCGACCTGGACCCAATGTACCGACCACTGCAGCGGACAGCTGGAACTGACAACTGGAAGCGGCAGATTCAAACTACTATAAATGCCGGAGGAAACATCACAGAAGCGCTTCACAGGAGGCTCCCAAGCACTGAGGATGTCACCTAGACAGGGGACAAAACGTCTGCAACACAAATTCCCAGCTCGGCGAACAGAATCACAACAATGAGCACCCGAGCTACAAATCTTCTCACAAACTTTGATTGCATTTTATGTCCTCTCTTGGTTCTCATTTTTATTGCTTAACAGTGATTCATCCTGAAAAGTACATAGCTGGGAGAGGACATGATCAAGCTTAGCTACGGTATGACTTTTTATTTGTGGTTGGATAACCCACTCAGATTCAAAGTACATGAGAAATGGGCAGTTGGTTAAATTCTGCGAAGTGCTTATGAAATAACCTCAGATGGTCAGAAATGCTAGGTAATATAGACACAACAGTTGACTTTTTTATAGTACAATTGTTCGCACTGATTTGCACAGCATATCTACACCTGCCTTTTGCTGTACTAAGAGAATGTGTGATCTGCTTGTTATTTAGATTTCTGCACCCAGTGAAGTTTCAGAAAACACGATCATCTCCTCACATTCTGAATCCAACAATCCTTCTTCAAACATGCATTCTTCACCTGACTTTGTCCAGTATGTAATGACAGAATTTGCCATGAAGTACTTCAGAGACCCTGTGGCCATGTGAGTAACACGACTGGCAGTATTAAACAAGTGTCTTTAATGACATAACTGGAAGACACAAAAACAAAGTGCAACAATCATTAAACATTAAACAGACACATCAGAGATCGAGACCAAGAGGAAGTCAAAAGTTTAGGATGTTGCCAGTTTTACAGGTGGGGTATAAATAAATTGACAGTGTGAATGTGATTCTCATTTTCTTTTAGTGCATCTTTGTGCAAATATGTGCCAAGCAATACACATACTAAGGATAGTTTGTAGAGAGTGATTGTAGATACTAAAAGATAATGTTATTTAGACTATTATGGAGAAGAATTAATTTTGCATGTGTTGATAGAATGGGTGTATCATCCAATGCTGCATAAAGAGATGTCTGCTGGAAGACAGGAGAGTGAGGAAGTCAGAGTAAATAGGATGGGAATTAGGGTTTTTGTGACTAAGTGATAGTATCTCTACCTCTGGACCAGAAGGCTCAGGTTCAAGTCCCACCTACTCCAGAGGTGTGTAATAACATCTCGAATCACACTGGTTAGAAAATATCTATAGGTCAAGAATGTAAAACAGGAGGAGGCTATCCAGTCTATCAAGGCTTCCCCCCAATTCATCTAAAGATAAAGTCATCATAGTCCCAGAGCTTCATAAAACTGCTAATCTCATTAGAGAGAAATGACTCATGGTGGTTTAATCTGAGTGTCCCACACCTCAGATGAGGTAAGAGGTTTATAAATCAGGACCTTCATGGTGACTTTAACCAGTATGGAAATTGAATCCATGCTGTTAACATCACTCTGCATCACAAACCAACTATCCAGCCAATCACTCAATCAGATCATGACTGAGTATCTACCTCGATAACACTTACTTGCACGACTTATATCTCTTTACATCATTAGTTTGTAGAAAGCAATCAGTATCTTTTGAGTGCAGCGTTTCCACAGCCCTCGGGGTGATATCACATGCCCCCTTGTGATAGCCATTTCCATCTTGGGGAAAAAGTCTCTGGCTATCCACTTTATCTATGTCTCTCACCATCTTGTACACCTCTATCAAGTCACCTCTCATTCTTCTTCGCTCCAATGAGAAAAGCCCTAGCTCCCTCAACCTTTCTTCATAAGACATGTCCTCCAGTTCAAGTAGCATCTTGGTAAATCTCCTCTGCACCCTCTCTAAAGCTGCAACATCCTTTCTAAGGTGACTAGAACGGAACACAATATTCCAAGTACGGTCTAACCAGGGCTTTATAGAGCTGTAGCATAACCTCATGGTTCTTAAACTCAATGCCCTTGCTCAGGAAAGCCAACACATCATACGCCTTCTTACCAACCCTATCAACTTGAGTTGTAAATTTGAGGGATCTATGGATATGAATCCCAAGATCTCTCTGTTCCACCACAAGAATCCTGCCTTTAACCCTCCAATCTGCATTGAAATTTGACCTTCCAAAGTGAATCACTTCACAGTTTTCCAGGTTGAACTCCATCTGCCACTTCTCAGCCCAGCTCCATACACTGTCAATATCCCACTGCAACCTATAACAGCCCTCACACTATCCACAACTCCATCAACTATTGTGTAATCAACAAACTTACGAACATATCCTTCCACTTCCTCATCCAAGACATTAATAAAAATCACAAAGAACAGATCGCTGTGGAACACCGAACTTCAAGCTGCATACTTTCCATCTACTACCACCCTCTGTCTTCTATGGGCAAGCCAATTCTATACCCAGACAGCCAGATTTCCCTGTATCCCATGGCTCCCTACTTTGTGAATGAGCCTACCATGGGCAACCACATCAAACGGCTTGCTAAAATCCATATACACCACATCCACTGCTCTACCTTCATCGATGTGTTTTGTCACATCCTCAAAGAATTCAATAAGGCATGTGAGGCATGACCTGCCCCTCTCAATGCCATGTTGATTATCTCTAATCAAACTATGCTTTTCTAAATAATCATAAATCCTGTCTCTCAGAACCCTCTGCAGTAATTTGCCCACCATTGACATAAGACTGACTAGTCTGTAATTCTCAGGGTTATCCCTATTCCTTTTCTTGAACAAGTGAATAACATTTGTCACCCTCCAATCATCTGGTAGTACTCCAGTGGACAGTGAGGATACAAAGATCATTACCAAAGGCTCAGCAATTTCTTTCCTCACTTCCCATAGTAACCTTGGGTATATCCCGTCTAAGGAGAAAATCAAAAAGTGTGGTGCTGGAAAAGCACAGCCAGTCACGCAACATCTGAGGAGCAGGAGGATCGACGTTTCAAGCATGTGTTTTTCATTAGGAAATGTCCCTTCTGACCCAGAAACTATCCTCCTGGTTTTTCAAAGTTTCCAGCACATCCTGCTTCTTAACATCTACCTGTTTGAGCATATCAGCCAATTTCACGCTGTCCTCACAAATGATCACGTCCCTCTCACTAGAGAATACTGAAGCAAAGTATTCATTAAGGATCTCACCTACCTCCTCCAAATCCCTGCACAAGTTCCCTCCACTATCCCTGTTCGGCCTTATCTTCACTCTGGCCATCCTCCAGTTCCTCAATTCAGTGTAGAATGTCTTGGGGTTTTCCTGAATCCTACCCGCCAAGGTTTTTTCATGCCCCTTCTAGCTTTCCTAAGTCCATTCTTCAGTTCCTTGTAACCTTCTAGAGCCCTTGCTTCCCCAAGCATCCTTCTTCCTTTTGACTAGAAGTTCCACACCTTATTGTCATCCAAGGTTTCTTGACCCTACCATCCTTCCTTGCCTCAGTGGGACAAACCTATCTAGCATTCGCAGCAAGTGCTCCTTAAACAACCTCCACATTTCTGTCGCCCATTTCACTGAGAATATGTGCTTCCAATTTATGCTCCACAATTCCTGCCTAATAGCATTGTAATTCCCCCACCCCAAATTAAATACTTTCCCATGCCATCTGCTCCTATCCTTCACCATGACCAAAGTAAAGGTCAGGGAGTTGTGATCATTATCACCGAAATGCTTTCCAGCTGTGAGATCTGACACCTGACCTGGTTAATTGCAAAGCACCAAATCCAATATGGCTTCCCCTCTAATTGGCATATATACATATTGAGTCAGGAATCATTCCTGGACCCACCAAACAAAATTCGCTCCATCTAAACTATTTGCACTGAGGAGGTTCCAATCAATATTAGCAAAGTTGAAATCAGCCATGACAACAACCCTGTTACTTCTGCACCTTTCCAAAATCTGCCTTCCAATCTGCTCCTCCATGTCTCTGTTGCTATTGGGGTGTCTATAGAAAACTCCCAATAAAGTGACTGCTCCTTCCCTATTTCTGACTTCCACCCATAATGACTGAGTAGACCACCCCTCCTCGACAATACTCCCTTTTCGCACCTGTTATACTGTCCCTGATTAGCAATGCCATTCCCCCACCTCTTTTACCTCTCTCCCTATTCCTCTGAAACATCCAAACATGTGACAATCATTTCTGCCCCTGATATCCAAGTTTCTGTAATGGCCACAACATCATAGTTCCAAGTACTGATCCATGCTCTAAGTTCATACCCTTATTCCTGACCACTTCTTGTGTTAAAATAGACACATTTCAACCCATCACACTGACTTCAATTTTGCCCCATCAACTGTCTATCCTTCCTCACAGACTCTCTGCATACTGTATCTGCCTGGTCACCAGCTACTCCATCCTCTGATCCCTAGCTCCTGTTCCCATCCCCTAGCCAAACTAGTTTAAACTCTCCCGATGTTTAGTACTTCTCAATTAGATCACATCTTATTCTTCAGTGCTCTAGAGAATGCAGGTCCAGTTTCCTCAATCTTTCCTTCAACATGATGTGGAGGTGCTGGTGTTGGACTGGAGTGGACAAAGTTAAAAATCACACATCATCAGGCTATAGTTCAACAGGTTTATTTGGAAGTATAAGCTTTTGGAGCGCTGCTCCTTTGTCAGGTAGCTAGTGGGGCAGGGTCATAGGACACACAAGATCAAAGTATCATGCAACTGATGCGAAGTATTGAACAAACCTAGACTGCTGTTAAGTCTTTAATACTTGGAATACGGATGCAGGTTTCGTTTGATTGACCGGATCTTCGGTTCATGTCACACTACAGGTCACCCCAGTACACTGTACACTCTCTCAACACACAAGCACACATATATAAACACTTGTACACACAATCACACTCACACAGACCCTCTCTCATACACATGCTCTGTCTGAAATGCACATACGAACTCTCATGCACACACCCTCTCACAGGCATATACTCTGTCACACTCGCACACACATTCTATCAAGCATGCATACTCACACACGCACTCACACTTTCTCTCTCTCTGTCACACACATACACTCATATAAGTCTGTGGAATGAATTATAGACTCTATGACTATTACATATTAATCAATTAGAATTCCTACAGTGTGGAAACAGGTAATTGGGCCCAACAAGTCCACACCAATCCTCTGAAGAGCAACCCATCCAGACCCACTCCCTCAACCTAGTACTCTACATTTATCCCTGACTAATACACCTAAGCCACACATCCCTGAACACTATAGGCAATTTAGTGTGGCCAATTTACCCAACCAGCACATCTTTGGATTGTGGGAGGAAACTGGAACAACCAGAGGAAACCCATGCAAACACAAGGAGAATGTTCAAACTCCACACAGACAGTCACCCAAGGCTGGAATCGAACCCGGGTCCCTAGCGCTGTGAGGCAGCAGTGCTAACCACTGAGCCACAGTGCTAACCCTTTTTGCATTTAGAGATTTGTATTTGCAGATGCATTCTATTTCATTCAGAAAGTACACAATCTGTCCTATTTTGGAAATAGGACCAGTCAACTCAAGGTTGGGATACAGACAGATTCCAACATCTTTAATGCATTTTCTGAGCTGACATGTCAACTTATTTTTTATAAACCTTAAGTTATTTTGGGACTGTGACTTGAAAGAAATTCTGGGATTTACATATTAATCAATTGAAACCTGCATCTCTATTCTAAGTGATTGAAGACTTAACAGCAATCTAGGTTTGCTCAATACTTTGCATCAGTTGTATGACACTTCAACCTTTTACTATAAATTTTCTGTCCTATGATCCTGCCCCACTAGCTACCTGACAAAGGAGCAGCACTCCGAAAACTTGTACTTTCAAGTAAACCTGTTGGACTATAACCTGGTGTTGTGTGAATTTTAACTTTTTCCTTAGACAATCCTGCCATCCGAGGGATCAGTCCAGTGAACTGCCATTGCACTCTCTCCATGGCAAGTAAGTGTTCTTTATATAGATAGACAAAAAATGTGTCCTGGTCATAATCACCTGCATATCACAGAGTATGAATGCATGAGGAGACTCCAGCTCAGTAAAGAAGCTATCATTGGTCAACGCAATCTGTTCTGATCTAATCCACAGTTGACCATTGTGAAATATGAACAGTGGCAGGGAAAATCACCCTGGTTCTCTCGATCAGCACTAAAGGATCTTTCCAGGCACTCAGAAGGAATACCTCTAATGTTAGCATTTGCTAGCTGGCTGTGAACTGGCTATAGAGGCTTCATATTGTCTTGGGGCATTTTCTGACATTGCTTCAGATATGCATCAACACCAACATAAGTAACAGCCTTTTCTTCCTCTGTTATCAAATCCATGCCACTGTCAAAACTTCATTAATTAATCTTTATGGATAGTTATTAGATAAGGTCTCTGAAAATGGTTTCTGTTCTCCAGTTTGTTGAAGTGGGCATCTCTCCTGCTTTAGCTCTTTCCGTAGCCTAACCTTGTACAAATTCATTAGCAGCAGTAGAAGTGTGCTTGTTGTGGGATTTCAGCAGACCTCATCAGTAAGTATTCACAAGTGTGCAGAAAATTGCTCTGCCACAGCATAGGGAGCATATGATTGAACAATATGATGGACTCCACTACCCCTCCAAAACCTCTACACCCCTGCCCACCAACTTCCCAACTCTTTTATCTCTGTCCTACCATAATACTCCACTATCCAACATGTGTTGCAAGGTAATCAATATCTGATGTATACTATGACATGAGTACCATGAAAGATTACTGCTTGAGGTCCAAATCTCATGCCACATACAGGACCATTCCCTGGTCTTCAGCTTAGCACTATCTACCAAAATTGCCTCTTCTGAACTCCATGCTGTTCTACATGCCCACCATGTACAATGAAATAAACATTGGCATCTCAGATAGCTAAGGTCAAAATCAGAGTTTCGATCTGTTAATGCAGATGTCAGGTTGGCTGTTTAACGATGAACAGTGCTGTGTGCGAGTCAGTGAGAATGCTGTGATTTGCTTCAATTCTAGGCTTGGCTGGAAGGGCGTGAATGCAGAAGAAAAAAATCCTAATTACCTGATTCAGCACACCAAGGTAAGAGAAGATAACAGTTAGGAGGTGAGAAATGTGAAATGCCTGCACAGTAATTGGAAAGCAATAATTAACTTCAGTAAACGTATGAATGTATAGCCATGAAAATGAATTCAAAGAGAGAAATTTATTCAGAGACAAGAGCCCTGGACCAATCCCAGAGTTCTGAGAGAAACCAGGGAAGAGATTTACAGAGTAGTGGCTAAAGGCATGAAAAACATTAAATTGAGCAACCAACTTAGAATCCCTACAATGCAGAAACAAACCATTTTATCCATCAAGTTCACACCAACCTTCCAAAGAGCATCCTACCCTGTTCCTATGACTCTGCATTTCCGATGGCTAATCCATCTAGGATCCAGGGATCCTGCATATCCCTGGATACTATGGGCAATTTAGTATGGACAAATCAGCTGCACATTTTTGAACCATGGAAGGAAACTAGAGTAGCTAGAGGGGTTATCTTTGGAAGAATGTGCAAACTCCACACAGGTGATTGTCCAAAGCTGGATTGGACCCTGGTGCTATGAAGTAGCAGTGCTAACCACTGAGCCACTGTGCCATTCATAGCTTGATATTTATGTTTTACAAAAGACAAAAACCTAACACAGGCAACTAATGGTGTGCGAGCTTAAAGATTATATGTTTTAAAAAATAAAGTAACTCTTCAAAGGGGAAATTGTTAAAGGTATCTGAACAGCAAAAATTTAAGAAACAGCACCAAAGACACAATGGATATCCTGCCTAACTTATGTCCTTGCTTTCTTTTGAGAATGTTACCAATACATTGGGTCATGGCGCTGCCCATGATCTAGTGTATCTGGACTTTCAGAAAGTTTTTGCCAAAGTTAAAATGACAGATTTTTAAATTAAACTGAGAAGATTTGTAGCATTACTTAAATCATTAGTGGAAATGTTAAAAATACATTTATCACTGCATTAAAACAGGAGAAAACATTTTATCCAAACTTGTAGGAATCCAGTATACATCTTTGAAATGGATTAGTTGAAAAATACGAAATAGCGAAAGATTTCGAAAGAAAGACTTAGATTAGTTACGCATTGAGACAAAAAAATGATAATTAAATAAAACATTCCACATTGGTGAAATGTGCATTATAAGAATGCAGTAAATGAACTGAATTAATACAAGGAACTGGAAATGGTTTGAGAGCTTTGTGAATCATTCAAAATACAATTCCTATTGCAGATTCCCATTCAGGAGTCACTTATTAACATACCTGAGAAAAACCTAAGTAAGCTTGCTGCAAAGAATTTCATGGGTGAGTTTTACAGACAACTGTGGCATTGTTCTATCTGTTTTGTACCACTTCTAGGGATTTAGTGATATCTGTATTTGCATTATTATTGGTATAGTTTGGTATTAACAACAAGTTTAGGGATTAATAAGGGAATTTGCAGTTCATGATAAAAGTTTGGCATTAATAAAAACTAGTGTTTAGGATTGCAGTAGACTGGTTGAGAATTCATCACAATAAGGATTGAGAGGAAAAAAATGTGCTGGAGAAACTCAGCAGGTCTGGCAGAATCTGTGGAGAGAGAGAAATTATTTTGAGGATAATAGCAATCAGGTTTAGAAATAATGACAGTCTGAGTGTTAATGATGTCCGAATTGTCAAATAATTAACTTCATTTTATTGCTGCTTTTACAAAGCAGACATGAGTTTCTCTTTCACAATGTAAGCAAAATACGAAGAGTAATTCTTTGGAGAACGTCATTGTATAAAAGCTTTGAGAGGTCTCCAAACTTTACACACCAAGTGGCATTTTCTCTCTTTAATTCCTATTTTTCTGCAGCTCTATTGAGGTTCATGGGAGACCAGCCGCCTCAGAAGCATCAGTCTGACAGAGATCTTTTACAGAGCATCCTGAAGGTAAAAGTTTTTCACAACATTACCTTTTTAAGAAATTTCCAATTTGGGAATGTTTGAGTGGCCAGAATTGCAGCAGCAGGAGGAGCTAGGTAGCTGTAAGCTATGACAGTTTTTTAAACAAGAATGGAAGTTTTAAAATTGAGGTCAAATGACTGATCTTCAAGTACAAGATTTGAGTGAGGGCTCACAAAATAAAGGGTTCTTGTGGTGAAGCAATTATTGGGCCTGAAGTCTGGGTTCACGTCTTACCTGCCCAGAGGTGTGTCACAACTTGGTAACTTCTGGTTGCTTTAGTACTACATAAGGTTAGCGACACAGAGATGATTGGTGAATGGAGCTTTGTCTCAGTTAGGTTACAGCCAGCAGCACTTCTGTTTAGGGAGAGTATTGAGAACATAAGGACTCAGAACAGAAGTAAGCAATTCAGTCCCTTGACCCTGTTCAGCTATTCAATACAATCGTGGCTGATCTCATTTTGACTTCAACTCCACTTTCCTGCCAAATGTCAACCCATTACTTCAACCCATTACTAATTAAAAGTGATCTATCTGCTCCTTAAATGTACTCAATGTCCCAGCACATTCTGGGTTAATGCATTCCACAGATTCATGACCCTTTGAGATAAGTACTTTCTCCTGATCTCTTGTTTTAAATCTGCTACCTCTTTTCCTAAAGTAATGAGCTATCATTCTAGATTACCCCTACATGAGGAAACATCCTCTCTATGTTGGCTTTGCCAATCCCCTTTAGTATCTTGTAAACCTCAATTAGATAACCTATCATTCTTCTAAATGTTTTTGACAAGGTTAAATTAGATTACTTACAGTGTGGAAACAGGCCCTTCGGCCCAACAAGTTCACACCGACCCTCCGAAGAGCAATCCACCCAGACCCATTCCCCTATATTTACCCCTTCACCTGACACTACGGGCAATTTATCATGGCCAATTCACCTAACCTGCACATCTTTGGACTGTGGGAGGAAACCGGTGCACCCGGAGGAAACGGAGACACGGAGAGAATGTGCAAACTCCACACAGACAGTTGCTTGAGGCGGGAAATGAACCCAGGTCTCTGGTGCTGTGAGGCAGCAGAGAGTATGCGCCCAGACTGCTCAACCTCTCTTCATAAGACAATCCAATGACTGTCCTCTGAACTACTTCCAATCTAACTATATTTCTCCTCAAACAAAGGGACCAAAATTGTAAACAGTACTCAGGTTGCAGTCTCATGTAGCCTTTTATAGTTGCAGCAATACTTCGTTACTTTTGTACTCGAATTCTTTATCAATAAATGCTAAAATTCCATTTGCCTTATTAGATATGTCTGTCTTATTACCTGATATACCAACATACTTGTTTCTTGACTCATCCATGAGAACACCAAGATCACTCTGCACTGAAGCACTCCGATGTTTTTCTCACTTAGATAATAAGTTGCCTTTCTATTCACCTAACCAAACTGGATAACCTCACAATTATCCATGTTACACTCCATCTGCTAAATTTTGGCCCATCTATCTAACCAAATTGGATTGAAGGGTCTATTTCCGTGCTGTATAAGAACAAAGAACAAAGAAAATTATAGCACAGGAACAGGCCCTTCGGCCTTCCAAGCCTGCGCTGATCCAGATCCTCTATCTAAACCTGTCGCCTGTTTTCTAAAGGTTTGTATCCCTTTGCTCCCTGCCTATTCACGTATCCCGCCTCAGGCGACTGACTGTGTGGAGTTTGCACGTTCTCCCCGTGTCTGCGTGGGTTTCCTCCGGGTGCTGTCGCCTGTTTTCTAAAGGTTTGTATCCCTTTGCTCCCTGCCTATTCACGTATCTGTCTAGATAATGATGCTATCATGCCCGCCTCTACACCTCCAATGGCAATGCGTTCCAGGTACCCACCACCCTCTGCGTAAAGAACATTGTATGCATATCTCCCTTAAACTTTTCCCCTCTCACTTTGAACTCATGACCCTGAGTAATTGAGTCCCCTGGTCAGGAAAAAGCTTCTTGCTATCCACCCTGTCCATACCTCTCATGGTTTTGTAGACCTCAATCAGGTCCCTCCTCAACCTCCGTCTTTACAATGAAAATAATCCTAATCTAGTCAGCCTTTCTTCATAGTTAGCGCCCTCCATACCAGGTAATATCCTAGTGAACCTCCTCTGCACTCTCTCCAAAGCATCCATATCCTTTTGATAATGTGGCGACCAGAACTGTACGCAGTATTCCAAATGTGGCCAAACCAAAGTCTTCTACAACTGTAACATGACCTGTCAATTCTTGTACTCAATACCCGGTCCAATGAAGGAAAGCATGCCGTATGCCTCCTTGACCATGCTACTGACCTACGTTGCCACCTTCAGGGAACAATGAACCTGAACACCCAGATCTCTCTGTACATCAATTTTCCCCAGGACTTTTCCATTTACTGTATAGTTCACTCTTGAATTGGATCTTCCAAAATGCATCACCTCGCATTTGCCCGGATTGAACTCCATCTGTCATTTCTCTGCCCAACTCTCCAATCTATCTATACTCTGCTGCATTCTCTGACAATCCCCTTCACTATCTGCTACTCCACCAATCTTAGTATCATCTGCAAACTTGCTAACCAGGCAATCTGCACCTTCCTCCAAATCATTTATGTATATCACAAACAACAGTGGTCCCAGCACGGATCCCTGTGGAACACCACTGGTTACAGGTCTCCATTTTGAGAAACTCCCTTACACTACTACTCTCTGTCACCTGTTGTCCAGTCAGTTCTCTATCCATCTAGCTAGAACACCCTGGACTCCATGCAACCTTTCCTTCTCCATCAGCCTACCATGGGAACCTTATCAGACGCCTTGCTAAAGTCCATGTTTATGACATCTACATCCCTTCCCTCATCCATCAATTTTGTAACCTCCTCAAAGAATTCTATTAGCTTTGTAAGACATTACCTTCCTTGTACAAAACCATGTTGCCAATCACTGATAAGCCCATTTTCTTCCAAATGGAAATATATCCTATGCCTCATACCAAAATACTAGTTTCTTGACTCATCCATGAGAACACCAAGATCCCTATGCACTGAAGCACTCCGGCAGCTTCCCTACCACTGACGTCAGGCTCAGAGGTCTGTAATTACCTGGATTATCCCTGCTACCCTTCTTAAAGAAGGGGATAACATTAGCAATTATCCAGTCCTCCAGGACCTCACCTGTGTTCAAGGCTGCTGGAAAGATATCTGTTATCTATTTCCTCTTACGCTTCCCTCAGTAACCTAGGATAGATCTCATCAGGACCTGGGGACTTGTCTATCTTTATGCCTTTTAGAATACTCAGCACTTCCTCTCTCCTTATGCCGACTTGACCTAGTGTAATCAAAGATCTATCCCTAACCTCAACATCTGCCATGTCCCTCTCCTTGGTGAATACCGATGCAAAGTACTCGTGAAGAATCTCACCCATTTTCTCTGATTCCATGCATAACTTTACTCCTTTGTCCTTGAGTGGGCCTTTCTCTAGTTACCCACTTGCTCCTTATATATGAATAAAAGGCTTTGGGATTTGCCTTAACCTTGTTTGCTAACGATACCTCATGACCCCTTTTAGCCCTCGTAATTCCTTGATTCAGATTGGCCCTACATTCCTGATATTCTTCCAAAGCTTTGTCTGTCTTCAGTCGCCTAGATTTTATGTACGCATCTTTTTTCCTTAGCTAGTCTCACAATTTCACCTATCATCCATGGTTCCCTAATCTTGCCATTTCTATCCCTCATTTTCACAGGAACATATCTCACCTGAACTCTCAGCAACATCTCTTTGAAAGCCTCCCACATATCAAATGTGGATTTACCTTCAAACAGCTGCTACCAATTTGCAATCCCCAGCTCCTGCCTAATTTTGCTATAGTTGGCCTTCCCCCAATTTAGCACTCTTCCTTTAGGACCACACTCATCTTTGTCCATGAGTATTCTAAAACTTATGGAATTGTGATCACTATTCCCAAAGTAATCCCCTATTGAAACTTAACCACCTGACAGGGCTCATTTCCCAGGTCCAGTATGGCCCCCTCCTGAGTTGGACTATTTACATACTGCTCTAGAAAACGCTCCTGGATGCTCCTTACAAGTTCTGTTCCATCCAGACCTCTAACACTGAGTGAATCCCAGTCAATGTTGGGAAAATTAGAATCTCCTATCACCACCGCCCTGTTGCTCCATCATCTTTCCATAATCTGTTTACATATTTGTACCTCTATCTCACGTTCACTGTTGGGAGGCCAAGGTCTCAGTAATAGCAATAACATGATACTCCCAGGTACTAATCCAAGCCCTCAGTTCATCTGCTTTACCTATTATACTTCTTGGAGAAAGTGAGGTCTGCAGATGCTGGAGATCAAAGTTGAAACTTTATTGCTGGAACAGCACAGCAGGTCAGGCAAAATCCAGGGAACAGGAGATTCGACGTTTCGGGCACAGGCCCTTCTTCAGGAATGAGCAGAGAGTGTTCAGCAGGAGAAGATAAAAGGTAGGGAGGAGGGACTTGGAGGAGGGGCGTTGGAAATGTGATAGGTGGAAAGAGGTCAAGGTGAGGGTGATAGGTCGGAGTAGGGTGGAGGCGGAGAGGACAAGAAGAAGACTGCAGGACAGGAAGGCGGTGCCGGGCCGGAAGGATCCAGCTGAGACAAGGGGGGGGGAGGGGGATGAAGAAACTGGTGAAGTCCAAGTTCATCCCCTGCGGTTGGAGGGCTCCCAGTCGGAAGATAAGACGCTCCTCCTCCGACCGTCGGGTTGTTGTGGTTTGGCGGTGGATGAGTCCAATGACCTGCATATCCTCGGTGGAGTGGGAGGGGGAGTTGAAATGCTGTGCTACAGGGTGGTTGGGTTGGTACGTCCGGGTGGCCCAGAGGTGC
>NC_057733.1:1994387-2172753 GCF_004010195.1 Chiloscyllium plagiosum
GGGGAGGTGTGGGCGCAAGTGTTGCACCTCCTGCGGTTGCAAGGGAAGGTGCCGGGAGTGGAGGTTGGGTCGGTGGGGGGTGTGGATCTGACAAGGGAGTCGCGGAGGGAGTGGTCTCTACGGACAGCTGATAGGGGAGGGGAGGGAAATATATCCTTGGTGCTGGGGTCTGTTTGGAGGTGGCGGAAGTGACGGCGGATGATGCGCTGTACATGGAGATTGGTGGGGTGGTAGGTGAGGACCAGTGGGGTTCTGTCCTGGTGGCGGTTGGAGGGGCGGGGCTCAAGGGCGGAGGAGCGGGAAGTGGAGGAGATGCGGTGGAGGGCACCGTCGACCGCGTCGGGGGGGAAATTGCGGTCCTTGGAGAAGGAGGCCATCTGTGTTGTACGTATTTTGAACTGGTCCTCCTGGGAGCAGATGCGGCGGAGACGAAGCAGTTGGGAGAATGGGATGGCGTTTTTACAGGGGGCAGGATGGGAGGTGGTGTAGTCCAGGTAGCTGTGGGAGTCGGTTGGTTTGTAGTAGATGTCCGTGTTGATTCGGTCCTTCTCTGCTCATTCCTGAAGAAGGGCCTGTGCCCGAAACGTCGAATCTCCTGTTCCCTGGATGCTGCCTGACCTGCTGTGCTGTTCCAGCAATAAAGTTTCAACTTTGATCTCCAGCATCTGCAGACCTCACTTTCTTGCAGTCTTCTGCAGTCTTCTTCTTGACCTCTCCGCCTCCATCCTACTCCGACCTATCACCCTCACCTTGACCTCTTTCCACCTATCACATTTAGCAGTCTTCTTCTTGACCTGCAGTCTTCTTCTTGACCTGTCCGCCTCCATCCTACTCCGACCTATCACCCTCACCTTGACCTCTTTCCACCTATCACATTTAGCAGTCTTCTTCTTGACCTGCAGTCTTCTTCTTGACCTGTCCGCCTCCATCCTACTCCGACCTATCACCCTCACCTTGACCTCTTTCCACCTATCACTTCCACCTATCACATTTCCAACGCCCCTCCTCCCTACCTTTTATCTTCTCCTGCTGAACACTCTCTGCTCATTCCTGAAGAAGGGCCTGTGCCCGAAACGTCGAATCTCCTGTTCCCTGGATGCTGCCTGACCTGCTGTGCTATTCCAGCAATAAAGTTTCAACTATTATACTTCTTGCATTAAAACAAATGCAACTCAGACAACCAGTCCCTTTGCATTCATTTTCTGCTCCCTGCTTACTCTTTCCCTTAGCCATGCTGACTTCATTATTAGTTCCTTACAGGCTTTAGTTACTACCTTCTTACTGTTCACTAACCTCCTCATTTGGTTCTCACCCTCCTGCCACATTAGTTTAAACCCTCACCAACAGTATTAGCAAAAGCACCCATAAGGACACTGGTTCCAGTCCGGTCCAGGTGTAGACCATCCAATTTGTAATAGTCCCACCTCCCCTAGAACTCCCTAAATTCTGCTTGTAGGACCTCACCCTCCCCCTTGTGAATTTTCTGCAGCCGTGCATCTGGGAGGCAACATACCATTCGGGAGTCTCATTTTCAACCACAGAACCGCCTATCTACTCCCCTTATAATTGAATCCCCTATGACTATCGCCCTTCCACTCTTTTTCCCATCCTTTTGAACAGCAGCGCTAGCCACGGTGCTATGAACATAGTTACTGCTGCATTTCCTCTGGTGAGCAATGTCCCCCAACAGTATCCGAAAGGATATACCTGTTTTGGAGGGAGATGACTGCAGGAGACACCTGCACTGCCTTCCTGCTCCTTCTTCACCTTTTGGTCACCCATTCCCTTTCTGCCTCACCAACCTAATCCGCGGAGTGACCAATTCACTAATCTATGACTCTATCCATATCAATTTGTAAGTGTTTTATTTCTTTTTTGCAACTTATTTTCCCACCACTTTAGTGTCATCTGCAAATTTAGCTTTGGTGCCTTCATTCCCTTCATCTAAGTCACCATTAGAGATCATAAATAGCCTGAGGACCGAACCTTGTGTCACCCCACTAGTAATATCTTGCCAACCAGAAAATTACCCATTTATCTTGACTCTCTGCTTTCTGTTGGTTAGCCAATTCTCTCTCCAAGATAATAAGTTACTCCTACTTCCATGTAATCTTACCATGTGTATTAACCTTTTGTGTTGCACCTTATCAAATGCCCTCTGGAAGTCCAGATATGCTACACCCACAGGATCCCCATTTTCCACTTTGTGTGTTATGTCTTCAAAGAACTCTAGTAAATTATTCAAACACAATTTATCCTTCATAAAACCTTGCTGACTCTGATGGATTGCATTTTAACTTTCCAAATGGCCTGTAATTACTTCCTCAATAATAGATTCTAACAAGATTCCAATGACTGACTGGTCTGGTTTCCTACTTTCTGCCTCCCTCCATTTTTGAATAAGGGCACTAATTAACATTTTTCCAAACACAGCAACTTTCCCACATGCAGGAAACTTTGGAATTAAACCAGCGGATCCAATATCTCAGCCGCCATTTCTTTAAGACCTTAGGATATAGGCTAACTGGCCACGGGGACTTCTCTGTCTTCAATCCCAATAGTTTGCTCAATAACTTGTTCCCTAGTGATGATAATTGTTCTAACTTTCTCCCCTTCTGTAACCTCTGCATGTCCTCATACTATTGGGATGCTACAAGTGTCCTCCACCATAAAATCTGAAGCAAAATATTCATTTAGTGACTCTGCCCCTTCTATGTTCGCCACTATTATCTCCCCAGTCTTATCCTCCAATGGATCAACATTAATTTTGGCTACTCTCTTCCCTTTCATATATTTACAGAACCTTTTGCTGTCCATTTTTATATTCTCAGTTAGTTTTCTTTAATAATTTGCCTTTGCTCTTTTTGTTACTTGTTTAGTAACCATTTGAATAATGTCAAATATATTTAAAGCAGATCAGTGATGGCATGCAGTTTATGCATTCTGTAGTATGGCACTAAATATAGGTCGTAGGTTCAATTTGCAACTATTGCTGGATTCACGAACCTCAATTTGTTCCTGTTATGAGAGTTACCTAGAGCTCAATAATGTCAGTCAAAAATCAGGTGAGGGAAAATTCCCTGCTTTAAGAATCCTCTCTCAAAGCCCACACTTGAATGGTCACCTGAGCCTGAGGAAAATCAGTGTCCGTGAACAGCATCATTCTCAGGAGGTGGGGGAAAGCATCATAGGAGTCAAAAAGTGTGGCGCTGGAAAAGCACAGCAGGTCAGGCAACATTTGAGCAGCAGGAGAGTCGACGTTTTGGGCACCAGCCCTTCATCAGGACTGTTTGTGGAGAGGGAGGCTGAGAGTTAAATAAGAAGGTGGGGTAAGGATGGGGGGATGGTAGCTGGCAAGGCGATAAGTAGATGCAGGTGGTGATTGTGATAGGTTGGTGGGAAGGGTGGAGCAGATAGATGGGAAGGAAGATGGACAGATAGGACAGGTGAAGAGGGTGGTATCAAGTTGAAGGGTTCGATCTGGGATGAGGTGGGAGAAGGGAAGATTTGGAAACGAGTGAAGTTGATCTACCTATCACCTTCCCCCCCCCTGACATTCCTGATGTAGGGTATATGCCTGAAACATCGATTCTCCTGCTCCTCGGATGCTGTCTGACCTACTGTGCTTTTCCAGCACCAGACTTTTCAACTCTGATCTCCAGCATCTACAGTCCTCACTTTCTCCTGGAGCAACATAAAAAAACAAGCAGATGTTGTTCCAAGTTGCTTATGTGTTTGTTCCTTGAGATTTTCAGTACCTTTTGCTAACAGGCAGATTATTCGCATTATGCTTTCTCATAGCTGTGCAAGGAGAAGGACATGTTAAAAGATGAGATCTGCTGTCAGATCATCAAGCAAATCACAGATAATCCCATAAAGTAAGTGTCAAGCAATTTTATATGATCTTATCACTCAAGAATTCAAGACCTGCTATTACCTAATTGAGTCTCTGTTTGGCACTTAATTTTTTCACCCAACTCAAAAACAACACAGGCTCTTGCCAGCTATCCAGCTAATAGCTGAAATCCCTGTCATCTCTTTAGAGTCATAGAGATGCACAGCATTGGACAACAGAGTAGCTCAGTGGTTAGCACTGCTGCCTCACAGCACCAGGGACCCAGGCGACTGTATGTGTAGAGTTTGCACATTCTCCCCATGTCTAAATGGGTCTCCTCTGGGTTTCCTGCCACAGTCCAAGGATATGCAGGTTAGGTGAATTGGTCATGCTAAATTTAGGAAAGGTGGTAAGGACAAGCCAGGGAACTATAGACCGGTGAGCCTGACGTCGATGGTGGGCAAGGTGTTGGAGGGAATCCTGAGGGACAGGATGTAGATGTGTTTGGAAAGGCAAGGACTGATTAGGGATAGTCAACATGGCTTTGTGCGTGGGAAATCATGTCTCACAAACTTGATTGAGATTTTTGAAGAAGTAACAAAGAGGATTGATAAGGGCAGAGCGGTAGACATGATCTTTATGGACTTCAGTAAGGCATTCGATAAGGTTCCCCATGGGAGACTGGTTAGCAAGGTTAGATCTCATGGAATACAGGGAGGACTAGCCATTTGGATACAGAACTGGCTAGAAGTAGAAGACAGAGGGTGGTGTGGAGGGTTGTTTTTCAGACTGGAGGCCTGTGACCAGTGGAGTGCCACAAGGATTGGTGCTGGGTCCACTGCTTTTTCGTCATTTATATAAATGATTTGGATGTGAGCATAAGAGGTATAGTTAATAAGTTTGCAGATGACACCAAACTTGGAGGTGTAGTGGACAGTGAAGAAAGTTACTTTAGATTACAATGGGATCTTAATCAGATGGACCATGGGCTGGTGAATGGTAGATGGAGTTTAATTTAGATAAATGCGAGGTGTTGCATTTTGGGAAAGCAAATCTTAGCAAGACTTAATGGTAAGGTTCTCGGGAGTGTTGCTGAACAAATAGACCTTGGAGTGCAGGTTCATAGCTCCTTGAAAGTAAATTCGCAGGTAGATAGAATAGTGAAGAAGGCATTTGGTATGATTTCCTTTTATTAGTCAGAATATTGAGTACAGGAGTTGGGAGGTATTGTTGCGGCTGAACAGGGCATTGGTTTGACCACTTTTGGGATATTGTGTATAATTAAGGAAGTTGTGAAACTTGAAAGAGTTCAGAAAAGATTTACAAGGAATTTGGCAGGTTTGGAGGATTTGAGTTATAGGGAGAGGTTGAATAGGCTGGAGCTGTTTTCCCTGGAGCATCGGAGGCTGAGGGGTGACCTTATAGAGGTTTATAAAATCATGAGGAGCAAGGATTGGATAAATAGACGAAGTATTTTTCCTGGGGTGGGGGAGCCCAGAACTAGAGGGCATAGGTTTACGGTGAAAGGGGAAAGCTATAAAAGAGATCTAAGCAGCACCTTTTTCACACAGATGGTGGAACATGTATGAAATGAACTGCCAGAGGAAGTGTGGAGGCTCGTGCATTGCAACATTTAAAAGGCATTTGGATGGCTGTATGAATAGGAAGAGTTTGGAGGGATATGGGCCGGGTGCTGGCAGGTGGAACTAGATTGGGTTTGAGATATCTAGTCGGCATGAACGAGTTGGACTAAAGGATCTGCTTCTGTGCTGTACATCTCTATGACTCTAAATTGCCCATAGTGTTTAGGGGTGTGTCAGTTAGGGGCATTAGTCAGAAGAAAAGTTGAGTAATTGAGTAGAGGAATGGTTGTGGATGGGATGCTCTTCAGAGGGTCAGTGTGGACTTGTTGCCCAAATGGCCTGTTTCCACATTGTAGGGACTCTATAGAATGGAAACAGATGGTGCAGCCTTTACATGCTGTAAATTGTGTGCAACTGTGCACAATGAATGAAAATATGATTTAAAAAACTTTGGGTTGATAGCTTATATGGCAAAAAAAGCTTGGCATGAATAAAAATAATGTACCACTTGAGCAAGATACCAGAGGCAACATCAATGTGATTGTTTCTTAAGTGATGTGGAAAGATCCAGCAAATCACAAGTCAGCTCACCACTAACCTCTCAAAGTTAGGGTCAAAAATAAATACTCTCCTTGCTCGTGACACCCACATGTATGAAAAGGTCTGCCACTGCCTTTCATGGTTTACCACTATCAACAGTAAGTGCTTTCCAGAAGTCAGGACAGAATATTGGAAAAAAATAAAAGATTTGACACATTTCATGTTTTTGCACAGAGAAAACTGTACACGAGGCTGGCGTGTCCTCTATCTGTTCTTGGGCTACTATCCATGCACAAGCAACCTCAGGCCCTTTGTCCAGAGATACCTGGAGAAGATCTGCACTGACTCTAATCATGACTTTCAAGGTACAGAGTTTTGAGAGGGAGGTGAGGTGGATATTTCTTAGTTTGAAAAGCATGGCAACAGCCCTTTTGGTGAAACTGGTGGGTGTCTGTATTTATATTCCACATGAGCCTCCTCTCAAACTAATTCATCTAACCCCATCAGAACATTGCTTTTAATTTATTTCTCTCCCATATGCTTATCTAGCTTCCCCTTAAGTGCAGCTGTGCTGTTTGTCTAAAACAATATCCAGTTTCATATCTGGCCACAATATTAGTGGGCGGCACGGTGGCACAGTGGTTAGCACTGCTGCCTCGCAGCGCCAGAGACCCGGGTTCAATTCCCAACTCAGGCGACTGACTGTGTGAAGTTTGCACGTTCTCCCCGTGTCTGCGTGGGTTTCCTCCGGGGGCTCCGGTTTCCTCCCACAGTCCAAAGATGTGCAAGTCAGGTGAATTGGCCATGCTAAATTGCCCGTAGTGTTAGGTAAAGGGGTAAATGTAGGGGTATGGGTGGGTTACGCTTCGGCGGGTCGGTGTGGACTTGTTGGGCCGAAGGGCCTGTTTCCACACTGTAAGTAATCTAATCTAATCTCCATGGGAAGGAGGTTCCTCTTACTTTCACAATTGGATTTATCAGAAATGTCTATATAAATAATTGCTTGGTAGTACAGGACTTCAGTATTGCTGAAAAAGTGCTGTTAAAGCTTTTTGTTTTGCACTCATTGAGATAGACACAAAAATACCAAGGTTCAAAGGGAGCCACAGTTTGTGCAGCATGAGAAAAGGGTGCTGTTGGTTTGACAAGCCAGCTCTGATTGGTCAAAGTGTTGCCATGGGGAATGCATGACAGACTTACTGACCTTCATGCATGTGCGTAATTAAAAGGAAGCACAATGGCTGGTCATGTTCCTTTTTGTTGCTGTGCGCATGTCCCTGTATATGAATATATGGAGCTTCAAGTGAGCCTGATTTATATTCTAACAAGTTATTTCACGCTGCCACTATTCAGTAACAATACAAATGGTATTTCCACTAACTGAATGCCACTACCTACTCAAAAAGGCATTCTGCCGACCACAAATGAATGATGTGGTCTACATAAAACCCAATGACTGGTTGATCATATCAAACAGCTTGTCCCTGCAATAGGCAGAGTAATGACCAGACTCAACAAGCTTGTGCTTACAAACTTGAGAACACAATATCTAATATTAGATGTGACTCCATAATTATTTAAGTACAGTCTGCTCTGGAATGTGCTAAGAACTACATGGACAACCAAATTAAGATTATTAGTCAGTCTTACAATGCAGCTCATTTACATTTGCTAGAAGCTGGATGTTTTGATGGACCTGCTGTCTGCAGGCAAAAAGAACACGTTAGAGAATTGTACATTTTTTGGCTTAAACAAAACTCAGCCAATCAGAGCTGGCTTACCAATTAATTAGAACCTTTCTTTTCAAAAAGTATAAATTGACTCCCTTTGAAATTTGTCATTCTTGCATCTGCCTGGTCAGTATAAAATGAAAAGCTTTCTCAGCATGTTCCTTTTTCTCAGCACACCTATTATATATTTACCCAGTTTTGGTCTGCTCCTCAACTGAAAATGTCAGGCCAAATTTTAACAAAAGAAAAAGGTTTCACTCATTATTGGGAGTGGGGGTAAATTCCAAAAACCATTTCCCCGACCCAAATCCTCCTCCGACCTTTACTCAGGAATTAGAATTAGATTCCCTACAGTGTGAAAACAAGCCATTTGGCCCAACAAGTCCACACCGATGCTCAGAAGAGTATCCCCTCCAGATCCATTTCCCTACACCTATTACCCTACATTACTCCTGACTAATGCATCTAACCTACATATCCCTGAACACTATGGACAATTTAGCTTGGCCAATTCATCTAACCTGCACATCTTTGGACTGCAGGAGGAAACCGGAGCACATGGAGGAAACCCACACAGACATGGGTAGATTGTGCAAACTCCACACAGACAGTCGCCAGAGGCTGGAATTGAACTCAGGTCCCTGGCACTGTGAGGCAGCAGTGCTAACTAGTGAGCTACCATGCTGCCTCAATTGCCAAGTTATAACGGATAGGGGTGGCACAGTGGCTCAGTGGTTAGCACTGCTGCCTTACAGTGCCAGGGACCCAGGTTCGATTCAAGCCTTCGGTAACTGTCTGTGTGGAGTTTCCACATTCTCCCTGTGTCTGCATGGGTTTCCTCGGTGCTCTGGTTTCCTCCTCAATCCAAAGATGTACAGGTTAGGTAAGATGACCATACTGAATTGCCCATAGTGTTCAGGGATGCGTAGACTAGGTGCATTAGTCAGGGGTAAATGTCAAGGAATAGGGTAGGATAGGGGACTGGGTTATTCTTCAGAAGGTTGGTATGGACTTGTTGGGCCAAATGGCCTGTTTCCACACTGTAGGAATTCTATATTGATTGGGCTCCTGTCTGGGTGGAGAATCAGATTCCCAACAGACTTGTTTCTGGTTGGGGAGCCATCAGTGAAACGCTGATGAGTTAAAGCTTCTTATCACATGGAAAAGTGCCAAACTGAAGGTTCCTTATCACTGGTTGACCAAACTGCTCCCTGCAGGTCACATCAGTTAAAATTTATGACTTCTTTATGTCTATCCTATTGAATCCTTTCACAATTTTAATTTGGTTACGCCTCATCCTTTCCTTTTCTGCAGAAAAGTACCCCAACCTGGTCAGTATTTTCTGAAGATTGTAACTAATAAGTTGTTAAATCTCTTGCACAGTATCACAGAGATAAAGAGAAAATGTAAAAGAATAATTTTTATGTAGGTAGTTTGTATAAACACAGCTCAGTTATAAACACTAAACCCAGTCCATTGTTCCTTTTTCCAGCAATAGCAATGGCTTGTCAGGACAACATGTATCGCACATTGAAATATGGGGGCCGGCAACACTCCCCATCCAACCTTGAATTGGAAGCTATCATAGTAAGTTTCATCAGGGAGATGGTGGTGTAGTGGTAAGGTCTCTGGATGAATGTGGCACAGGGTAATGCTGGGGGGACATGGGTTGAAATCAAGTCAAGTGGGAACATGTTGGGCTGAGTGGTATTATCATTAGATAATTAGTCTAGAAATTCAGCTAATCTTCTGGGTTCATATCCCCCCATGGCGGATGGTGGAATTTTATTTCGATAAAATATGTGGGCGGCACGTGGCACAGTGGTTAGCACTGCTGCCTCACAGCGCCAGAGACCCGGGTTCAATTCCTGCCTCAGGCGACTAACTGTGTGGAGTTTGCACGTTCTCCCTGTGTCTGCGTGGGTTTCCTCTGTGCTCCGGTTTCCTCCCACAGTCCAAAGATGTGCAGGTCAGGTGAATTGGCCATGCTAAATTGCCCCTGGTGTTAGGTAAGGGGTAAATGTAGGGGTATGGGTGGGTTGTGCTTCGGAGGGGCGGTGTGGACTTGTTGGGCTGAAGGGCCTGTTTCCACACTGTAAGTAATCTAATCTAATCTGGAATTAAATGATTGTCGGGGGAAAAAGCCCACCCGTTCCTTTAGGAAGGGAAATCTGCTATCCTGACTGGGACTGTCTGAATCCGACTCCAGAATCACAGCAATATGGTTGGCTCTCCTGAGTTGCCTAGGAAACCACTCAGTTGTATTAATCTACATAATTAATGGATAGGCTGAACATCAATGTGAGAAAAATGCTGAACAGGTGCAAATTATCAACAAGTCTCCTCAGTTTTGACTGACTGCCAGCACTGCAAAGCGCATTTAATTTGGATGATGTCTGTTTGTCCGACAGAAAGGTCGCAGCTCAAGGAGGATCATTGTATACCTACCTGGGAAGTTGGAGCACACAGCCAAGATTAAGCCCTTTATGGTATGTTTCTGTGGTTGGACACTGGACAGGCAAACACTACTTGACAATTAGCATGCATTGGAATGTACTTTTTTTTTAAACAGTCTCTATTCCTGATTGTGATTATTGACTTTTTGAGGTTAAACCTAGGTTAAATGTTTTGTTCACTAAATTTACAAGAGATGTTGTTGGACACAGTAACTTTCATGTAGCATGTTACAACTTGAGTGCTCCATAATGTTTTCAAACATGTAATTTGTAATGCGGAGGTCAGACAGCCCCCAGAAAAGTGATTGTCAGATAATTTGGGTCAGCACTAGATACTCTCTTGTAGCATCAGTGGTCTCTTCTGTAAAGCAAATCTCATGTCCTCCAAGTTGAAGAACTTACCTTTACTGTTAAATATCAAATTTTATGATCATGTATTCTGGATTCATAACAATGGAGCCCCTTTTTGATTGTCCTGGCTATTGTAATTTCAGACCTGCTCCCTGTCTTCCCCCAACACATATATTCATCCTGTCTAGTGAAAAGTACCTTTGCAATTCCAGGAATTGTGCTTGAGTCACTTTTTTGCCCAAATCTGAAAACATTAACAATTGCGTTCAGTGTCACTACTAATATTAAAGGGTTTTACAGGTACTGTATGGGGTAAGATACAGAGTAAAGCCTGATTAAATATGTCTGAAAGAAGAGAAGTATTATTGGGAGAAATATGAAAGAGATCAGGTTGGAGCCTGAAGTGGTTACTTAGTGGTTGTGTTTTTATTTAAAGAGCATCGATGGTTTATGCTGTGATTTTACTATGATATAAGGTGATGAGGTGATCACAATCAAAACAGTGATCAAACCTAATGTTATTGTTGGTATTCTTCTGAGCGGCCCACTAGTTGTCGAGCCAGCTGATCTGATCTGCAACTCCACCAATAGGTTCTATTTCTGGGCTAGAATTTCAGACATTGCCTTGTGGCACTACAGGTAGTATCCCTGCCTCTCAGCCAGAAGATTCAGTTTCAGGTCATGCTTCAGGACCTGATGGCCAGTGACGTTGTGTTCATAGTGTGACCAAACAGTATCAGCCCGTAAATCCTGGCAGTGGCAAGCAGGACATAGAGCATGGTAACAGACGTTTTGGTCTAACTTGTCTATACTGACCAGATATCCTAAACTGATTGAGTCCCATTTGCCAGCATTTGGCCCATAACCCTCTAATCCCTTCCTATTCATGACCCCATCCCAGATACCTTTTAAATGTTGTAACTGTACCAGCCTCCTTCACCTCCTCTGGCAGCATGTTCCATACATGCACCACCTTCTGCGTGAAAATGTTACCCCTCAGATCCCTTTAAATCTTTCCCCTCTCACTTTGGTTATCCATACTATCTAAATCTTAAAATTCAGTCAAATTATCATGAAAAAAATGATGATTTCAGTGTTGCAAGCCTTACAGACACTTTTCACAGCTTGTGCACACCCCTATTCAATTATGACAGTTGCACTACACTATATCGTGTAGGAGGTGGCACACAACTGGAAGCAACTGAAAATGTTTGGAGGGAGAGAGATGTGCCTTGCAAGGTAGTTAAGACAGTACATTAGATACACCATGCAGCTGCCAAATGGCATTACTGAGCATCAAATCAGCATTGTCTGCTAATGGATCCTGTGACCTGCGTGCTTTGTATACTTCTGGTGAATATTAAGTGCACACATATTAATGACTTTGCCAAGATGGCATCAGTCATGCTTCTGCTTTAGAAATTTGCGAGTGCACACTGCTACTCGGAACCTTAAAGGGAATCATTACTGTCAATAAAAGACACTGCCCCCAGTATATTTAAAGATGAAATGTTCCACCTGAAAATCAACAAATATTCTCCCTGATATTCTGGCATGCATCCAACGTTTTCAATCTCAGATCATTATTGTGATAATATGATAGAGTTTAATGTACATTGATTGGACAGTGTTAAGGGAGCTTTACTCTGTATCTTACCCCATACAGTACCTGTCCTGGGAGTGTTTGAGGATAGTGCAGACAGAGTTTACTCTGTATCCAAACCCATGCAGTACCTGTTCTTGGAGTGTTTGATGGGGATGATGTAGTGGAAGCTTTACCCTGTATCTAACCCGAGTATTTAATCGGTTAGTGAATAGGGAGGCTTACTCTATATCAAAACCATACAATGGCTGTAATATAATGTTTGATGCTGATGCTTATATCCTTTACTATAATCCCTGGAAAATCTACTTTTCCACTCATGAACTCTCAATTTAAAGCTGTTTAGAAAATTTAGCAACTAAATATTGTCTTCACAAATATTTCTAATTTCAGGTGAATTCTGGAGAAAGTTTGTCGAGTAAATATTGAGCTCTCTTTGTGCATGTATACTAACCTATCTTGTGTAAAACTTCTTGATCTGAAGTGATCAGCTGGTTTTGTTCAGAGCCCCAGATCAGAAATATGCTGAACCTGTTTTGCTATGGTTTAGGTCGGACATGACGTGGTGATGGAAATTTGTGCTAACATTGGAATTACAGATTCTGAAGAAGCCAAAGAGTTTTCCCTTTCTGCTGACAGGAACAATGGTGAGTGAAAGTCACCAGCATTAATAACCAATGAACAGACACATTAATTTGGGAATACTTGAAGAGTTAGAGATAAGCGTACATAAGCATGAGTATGCATAAATTGCGCATTAAGTAGTAAAAGGAAATACAGATTAATGGGTTAGATATAAGGAATAAAGAATCTGTAAATATAGGGTTAAATGAATCTGCAGATAAGCCTCTGAGGTATCTTGGATCAGTGGTGCTGGAAGAGCACAGCAATTCAGGCAGCATCCGATGAGCAGCAAAATCGACGTTTCGGGCAAAAGCCCTTCTGATATTGTTGACAAATATTCTTTAAAGAAACCATCTGGCCAGAGATTAAACACTAACACATACTAAACACTAGAATACATACCAAATTTGGTATAGCAGTGGAGTAGATTGTGTCTTTCTCAAAACATCTGAAGAACCATGAGGCCTAGTTGAGGAAACATCAGGAAATATTCCTAAGAAAATTCAGTAAGTCAAAAATCTTCCAGAGTGAGGAAAGTGAGATGTATTCCACAGTGACAGCATGCCCATGCCATCTGAGCAAGGTCCCTATTTGAAACAGAAGGATAAGGACATAAAACTTACTGAATGCACCTACTTCAATGGTCCCAGCAATAAGGGGAATTGGAAAACTCCTTTATTGGACACTTCCAATGCAGTTATGTCACATTGAAGGATGAGTTTATTTGAGATAGAATATTGGTCTGAGTCCTCAATGACAAATTCTCAGATATTTTCCCGGCCAAAGACTCAATGTTGGAGCAGGCAGTCAAGCATACAAGTCCAGTCAAAGGGCTGTTGTGATGGAGTGGTAATTTCCCTACCTCTGGGTTCAAGTCCCACTTGCTCCAGACATATACAAAGGAACCTTGATTATCCGAAGGACACAGACGGGGTGTATTTCATTCGGTTAATCGAATGCTGAATAATCTGATGCCGGATAACATAGTTTAGCCAAGCATTGGGACCTTGCGATCTTGCCGGATATTCCGAAATTCGGATAATCGAATGCTAGTTAATCGAGGTTCCTCTGTATTGTAGCATGTATGAACACACAGATTAAAAATATCTATCCAGGTAGGGGAAGTTCAGTGTGCAAAACGAAGAAGTGATTTGACTTGATCTAAGGCTCAGTCTGAGCCTGTCAGTTGGCTAGGCCAAAGAAATTGCTGGGATTGTTGTGCAAGAAGGCAGAAGAAGTGATAAATTGTTCAGCAGGGGACATCCATTGGGGTTTTCACTGGCAAAATCGTTATTTTCGGCAATTATGCAAAACAAGATCTTCTCTATCAGGTGAATCAAGCAGATTATTTCTGAAAAAAGTAGGATTCAACAAATTGAATGACAAGCTGAAGAAAACATAGAAATTGCGCACTTTCTTGGTCAAGTGGAAATTATTGACACTGCAACAGAACTGATGATCGAGACCAAAACTTTGAGCCAGTAATCTCGAAAGTCAATTTGGATTTTCTTTCTCAATTCAAGACAAACTATTATTGTTCTGCCTGATATTTTCAAATGGTTTTCAAATCATCAAGTTCTGGAAGACGTACCATTTTCAGTTAAACCGAAATGCAGCAGATCTGACAGCATCTTTATGGATTATAGAATCACAGCAAGTTCTTGAGTTGACAAACTTGTCTGCAACTAGGTTATCTGTAGCTGATAGAAAACATTCCTTCTAGACAGAAGATGCACAATGCCAAGATAGTGACTATATTCAATTTTGTTAGATTTAACCTCAAACCCATTAAGAACATGAACATTTGACCCCAAAAAATTGAACATTTCTTAAAGATTGATCTCGCTTATTCCAGACTACTGAAACTTCACAGGGAGTAAATTGAAATTTTTTTTTGTCAAATCTCACCCCAGTTATTCCAAACATTTAATCAGCTTCATGATTATTCTCTCCTCCAAATATACTTGAAGAAGATAAGCCTATTTCTGTAGAAGTTTCTAGGCAGGAGACATACGCAGGGAGTGAATCAGAAAATATGTCATTGTCAAAATTAGTTTTGGTGTTTCGAGAAGAAAATCCTGCTGTACCGACACATGAGGGTACAAATTAGGAGCAAAAATAGGCTAATTGGCCCTTTTAGCATGCTCCCCTGTTCAATAAGATCGTGGGTGATCTGCTTGTGTCCCAAATGCAACATTATCCTGAATAATCTTTGATTCTCTTGCTTCACATGACTCTTCCTACTACTACTGCCTGAAACATACTCAATGACCTCACCTCCTCTACCTTCTGAGGCAGTATTCCAAAGTCTTTCAATCCACTGAGAGAAAAAAAAGTCCCCTCATCTCAATCTTAAAATTTTTAATTTTAAAACAGTGTCCACTAGTTCTGGGCTCACTAACAAGAGTAAATATTCCTTCCATGACCACCTTGTCAAGACCATTCAGGATCCATACACTTCATTCCACTGAATTCCAGTGGACAAAAGCCTGGCCTATCCAACCTTTCCATTATAAGGCAACCCACTCATACATGACTTCTGAGTCATTGACGCAGTATATTAAGATCCCTCTGATACTCTTGAAGATCACAATGAATAGAATTCTGATGAAAAGTCACTGGACTCAAACGCTAACTCTGCTTCCTTCCCGTAAATGATGTCAGACCTCCTGAGTCTTGCCAGCAATTTTTACTTTTGTTTCAGATCTCAAGCATCTGCAGTATTCTGTTTTATAACAAAATTAATTTCCTTCTATGGCCAAATTATGTGACAAATTGTTTAATGAAGGAGCACTACCTGTGGCCATTGAAGATGTGATGCCCCTACTAGTACTTTCAATTATGCAATAAATTCATCCTGATCTTTCAACTAGCAACAAATAGGTTGAACTCTCCTATGTCCTAACCTCCACCTCCACACACCGGGGAGTAGTAGTTTGGCGCACCAACCTGTACACTACTGAAGCCAGATGCCAAAAGACTGACACCTCCTCTTACTGCCCCCTTGACCAGCACCTCACCTCCCATCGCCAAACCATCATCTCCCAGACCATCCACAGCCTCATCACATCAGGGGATTTCCCATCCACAGCCTCCAATCTCATAATCCCAGAAGTCCGCACCACCCAGTTCTACCTCTTACCCAAAACTCACAAACCTGACTGCCCCAGTCAACCCATCGTCTCTGCCTGCTCCTGCCCAAAAAACATATCTCTGTATACTTGGCACTGTCCTGTCCCCCTTGGTCCAGGACCTCCTACACATATATTCAGGACACCACCTGCACCCTCCACCACCTCCATGACTTTTGGTTCCCTGGCCCCCGATACATCATCTTCACCATGGACATCCTGCACACGTCCAACCACCAAGACAAAGGCCTCCAAGCCCTCTGTTTCTTTCTGCTGACCCAACCAGGTGCCCCTCCACCAACACACATTCGATCAGCTGAACTGGTCCTCACTGTCAACAACTTCTCCTTCGAATCCTCCAACTTCCTTCAGACGAAAGGGGTAGCCATGGACACCTGCATGAGTCCCAGCTATGCCTGTTTCTTCGTCAGGTGTGTGGAACAGTCCATTTTCCGTAGATACACAGGCACTTTTCCTGACCTTTTCCTCCATTACATTGATTCCACTTCGTGCTCCCACAAGGACATTGAACAATTCATCAACTTCACGAACACCTTCCACTCTGACCTCAAGTTCACCTGGACCATGGACCATCTAAGACATCTCTCTCCCCTTCCTGGACCTCTCCATCTCCATTTCCAGCGACCGACTCAACACAGACATCTACTTCAAACCAAGTGACTCCCACGGCTTTCTGGACTACAACTCCTCCCACCCCCACCCCTGTAAAAACACTATCCCTTACTCCCAATTCCTCAGCCTCCACCGCATCTGCTCCCAGTAGGAGCAATTCCACTCTAGAACATCCCACATAGCTTCCTACTTCAATCACACTTTTTCCTCCCACATGGTCAACAATGCCCTCCAGCGCATCTCCTCCACTTCCTGCACCTTCGCCCTTGAACCCCACCCCTCAAATGTAAGGATAGAACCCACCTGGTCCTCACCTTCTACCCCATCAGTCTCCGATACAATGCATCATCCTTTGCCATTCCCACCACCTACAGTCAGACCCCAGCACCACAGATATATTTCTCTCCCCAACCCGTCAGCATTCCACAAAGACCATTCCCTCCGTATCTCCATCATTAGGTCCACGCCTCCAAACAACCCACCCTCCACTCCTGGCCCCTTCCCTTGCCACTGCACGAGTTGTAGAACCTATGCCTCCCCCCTCAGCTCCATTCAAGGCCCCAAAGGAGACTTCCACATCCGACAGAGATTTTCCTGCACATCCAAACACCTCTGTTGCTCTCGATGTGGTCTCCTCTCGATCGGAGAGACAGGATGCCAACTTGCGGAACGTTTCAGGGAACATCTCCAAGACACACACATCAAACAACCCCACTGTCATGTGGCCAACCAATTCAACTCCACCAAGGACATGCAAGTCCTGGGCATCTTCCACCGCCAAATCCCAGCCACCCAACGCCTGGAGGAAGAACGCCTCACCTTCTGCCTCTAACCCTCCAACTCCACAGCATCAACGTCGATTTCACCAGTTTCCTCATCTCCCTCCCCCCACTTTATCCCAGATCCAACCCTCCAACTCGGCACTGCTCTCTTGAACTTCTCCCCCAACTGTCCATCTTTCTTCTCACTGCCTGACCTTCTGTGCTTTTCCAGGACCAACCTTTTTGACTCTGATCTACAGTATTTGTAGCCATCACTTTCTCCTTGTTACCACACAGTCTGCTATTACACACAACCCATTGTTAGCCACTTACAGTCTCCTTAGCAGCTATTCACCCTCCTAGCCAGATATTTATCCATTCCTTTGTCTGTTCAACTGTTTACTCCTTACCCCCTCCCGCATCCTGTCTTCTGCACAAAATATGACATTTTCCTGGATACCATCAGTTCTGAGAAAGGGTCACCTGACCTGAAAGGTTAACTCTGATTTCTCTCCACATCTGCTGCCAGACCTACTGAGCTTTTCTGGCAATTTATGTTTTTGTTTCTTATTTACAGCATCTGCAGTTCTTTTGGATTTTAACAAACAGTTAAGCCTGATGAGATTGTACAGGATCAGAGAGAGCAACAAACAGTTTTGCATATCTCAGGAGGTCCTTCAGGCAATACCAAATATGCACCTGGTGTTCTTGCTTTGCTTGGGAGCCCAGAAAATTCTTTGTCTCTAGGCATACGGTCAGAAGAAATGCTTCTTAATGAAAGAATGTTCTTCTTGTATTGCCTTTTCATCCAGAATGGTTTGCAGCCACTAGGTAAGGTCCTGACAGCAAATCTTCCAGAGCAATAAGCAATCTCTGAAGAAATTTTCATCAGTAATTCACAGCTCTTATGTGAACGTTTTGAAAAGTGAATCCATACTGACCATATGTGGCGCACAATGGCTCAGTGGTTAGCACTGCTGCCTCACAGCACCAGGGTCCCAGGTTCAATTCCAGCTTCGAGCTACTGTCTGTGTGGAGTTTGCAAGTTCTCCCTGTGTCTGTGTGGGTTTCCTCCGGTGCTCCTGTTTCTTCCCACAGTCCAAAGATGTGCAGATCAGGTGAATTGGCCATTCTAAATTGCCCATAGTGCTAGGTGCATTAGTCAGGGGGAAATGGGTATGGTTGGGTTACTCTTCAGAGAGTCAGTGTGGACTGGTTGGGCCTGAAGGGCCTGTTTCCACACTTTAGGGAATCTAATCTATGCATTCCTTCTGATGATTCACTCATCTCTTCATTCCAATCTTGAGAATTTGGCATGAGGAGCTCAAGATGCTAATGTAAAGTAACAGTGAAACCTGGCAACTCTTATTTAGTGGTGTAGCTTTATATTTCAGCATTGTTTTATTATCAAATTACTTTTTCTACCAAAGATGCCAAGGGAAATTACGACAAGCTGATACTGCTCAAGGTGAAGTGGTATCCTCCCAATCATCACCTTGATATCGATGCAGTGACCCACAGGCAACTGGTCTGATAAATACAGTGAAGTCCAGTATTATGTTACCAATTTTACTGTTTTCATTTCAGCTGCTGAAAGCACCATTCAAGGTCACCAGTCTTTATTTTGGGACCTCATGATCAGTTACTCCATATTGGCAGTCAATGACTTGTAGCAATTTTCTGATCGTTTATTGAGATTGTTAAGAAGCGGCAGTTCAGATATGATACATCATGTAAAATAAAGTACGTGACTTTAGCAAATGAAAATGCTTCATCAATCCCAAAGCTGTTCTGTAAACTGGAGGAAATTTTGAATAGGTGTCTTTGTTCATTCCTCAAGCTGACTGCAGGGCTGCTCCTGGTCTTCTTTAAGAGAATGGTAGCTCACTTCCCTGCATCCTTTCACTCATAACCATTTCTTCCCTCCTATCCCTGTTCATAAATCTTATTTTGGAGTTGGCCATCTATATTGTTTCAAGAAGCAACTTAACTAATGACGCAGCTACTCATGGTGCCAGGATGATCGTTGTCATCCCTAAGAGCACCCACTTTCATCCTTAGGGTTGGTTCACCATCCTTTCCAAGAAAAAATACTTACTTGCCTAAACAATATACTGACAATAGGGTATATTTGGTGCCAGATAAATTGTTGACACTAGTTCAATGGGACATTATGACCTTAGTATTTCTTGCAATTCTTCTCTTTTGATTTTATGTGCCAGAAATTTGGAACGTTATTACCTGTACTGCTGTAATGGCTGTTCATCAAAATCTCATGACACAGTAAATAATAGGAAAATTTTGTTTTCAAGTTTTGGCACCAGATTATTACCCCCTTCTCTATTTCAAATGACCCAACATGGGATAACCATGCAGTTGAATGATGGGATTGAAATTACTTTCAGTTAAATGTTTAGTTGAATGTTACTAATCATTAATGTCAAGAAAATACTTCCAGTTGATAATTTTAGAAATTGAGAATGTACTTGGGGTAGATATAGAGACAGGGTTTAATAATATTGTTATGGCTGGAAATGTGTTGCTGGAAAAGCGCAGCAGGTCAGGCAGCATCCAGGGAACAGGAGAATCGACGTTTCGGGCATAAGCCCTTGACTGAGACAAGGTGGGGAGGGGGGAAATGAGGAAACTGGTGAAATCTGAGTTCATCCCTTGTGGTTGGAGGGTTCCTAGCCGGAAGATGAGGTGTTCTTCCTCCAACCGTCGTTTTGTTGTGGTCTGACGATGGAGGAGTCCAAAGAGCTGCATATCCTTGGTGGAGTGGGAGGGGGAATTGAAATGTTGATCCACAGGGTGGTTGGGTTGGTTGGTCCGGGTGTCCCAGAGGTGTTCTCTGAGACGCTCCGCAAGTAGCCGGCCTGTCTCCCCAATATAGAGGAGGCATCATCGTGTGCAGAGGATGCAATAGATGATGTGTGTGGAGGTGCAGGTGAATTTGTGGCGGATATGGAAGTTTCCTTTGGGGCCTTGGAGGGAGGTGAGGGGGGAGGTGTGGGCGCAAGTCTTGCACCTCCTGCGGTTGCAGGGGAGGGTGCCGGGAGTGGAGGTTGGGTTGGTGGGGGGTGTGGATTTGACGAGGGAGTCACGGAGGGAGTGGTCTTTACGGAATGCTGATAGGGGAGGGGAGGGAAATATATCCTTGGTGGTGGGGTCCGTTTGGAGGTAGCGGAAATGACGGCGGATGATGCGCTGTACATGGAGATTGGTGGGGTGGTAGGTGAGGACCAGGCTTGACTCCTCAAAACATTTTTAAGCAGGTAGCCCAGACTGTAACTTTGCTATTTGTTTTAGGTAAGTGTGTAGTGAATATTCCCGGAGTGAATTAGCTGATCCGACTGCCAAGTTTTAAACAAATGGAATTTATTTACAAAACTATGGAATGAAACACAAATGACAGAAAATAAAATATTGGATAACTTGCCCTATCCAAAACCCAACAGACTATCCCGACTTAATGACGCCATTCCAAAAATACTCGCAACAGTCCTAATAAACACATCTCTTAGCACAAAGAGTAAAAATGAAACAAACCAGGCTTACAGCCTTAAAGTCAGAGAGAGAGAGAGAGAGATAGAGACAGAGACAGAGAGACAGCCCAGCTCCAACCTAGTTGGAGCCTGGCCACTTATTCCCTCTCTGGAAAAAAAACTCAAAGGCATAGTAATCTTGTAAAAAGACCCACGTTGTGACACCTCATCCTTTTAAAAAAACCCATCAATATCCAAAGATGGCTTCAATTTTTAAAAAACCCCAAAAATTGGCTAGTGCTTTAAAACATACACATTCACTGACTATAACTGTGCAAAATGCACAACTACACTTGGATTCAGTCTGTGGTTGTCCCACCAACCAACACCTCCATCTCTCATTGGAGTCTCGACAATGCATCAGCAATCACATTTTCTTGACCTGCCACATGCACAATTTTCAAATTGAATGGCTGTAACAACAGGCTCCATTTTAACAGTCTGGCATTTTTGTCCTTAAATTTCTTCACAAAGTTTGATGGGTTATGACCAGTGTATACGATTGTCTCAGATACATTGCTGGAAATGTAAATACTGAAATGTTGTCGTGCCAACACCAAGCTCAAAGTCTCTTTCTAACCTGTTGATTGTTTCTGCTGATGAACATTCAACTTCCTGGAGAAATACCCAATAGTCTTTCTATCTTCTCGTCTTCCTGCAGGAGCACAGCACCAACACCCACATCAGTCGCATTGATAGCCACCTTGAAAGGCTTGGTGTAATCAGGCGTGGATAATACCAGGGCAGTGATTAACAGTCTTCAGGCTGTCAAATGCCTCCTGACAGTCTGCTGTCCACTAAAACTTCTTCCCTTTCTTTAGCAATTCAGTGAATGGAGCAGCCAAGCTGCTAAAATTCAACACAAACTTTCGATAAAATCCACTCAGTCCTGGAACCACAGTACTGCTCTTTTTGTCGATGGGATGAGAAATTCCCCAATTACTTTTGTTTTCACGTCCTGTGGGGCCATTTGTCTGTGTCCAGTAACATGGCCCAGGAAGGTGACTTGGGTTTTGGCAAATTCACTTTTAGCCAGGTACTCACAAACCTGCTTTCCGAAGTCGATCGAACCAGTTCAATAAATGTTGTAAATGTTCCTTCCTTATGTGACTACATAATGTATGATTATACACCACAGTTGGGTAATCCGGCAATGACATTATTGGTTAGCCTCTAAAATGTGGCTGAAGCGTTTTTCATACCAAATACTTTAAAATGTTACAGTCCATTTGGCATCACAAAAGCCGATATTGCCTTTACTCTTTCTGACAAAGGTACCTGCCAGTAGCCTCTGAGCAAGTCCAACTTAGAAATGTAAGTTGTTTGTCCCACCTTATCAACACAGTCTTCCAACTATGGAATTGGAAATGCATCAGTCTTTGTAATTGAGATAGTCCACATATAACCACTGGGTACCATCTGGCTTTGGCACCATTACTGCAGGTGAGCTCTAGTCACTGTAACTCACTTCGATTATGTCATCTTGGACCATGTGTTCAACCTCCTTTTGAACCTGTGCCAACTTTAGAGAGTTAAGGATGTTGCTTAATCAGAACACCATCTCCTACATCTACATCATACACAATTAGGTTAGTACTTCCAAGTTTATTTCCATATATCTGCCCATGTGATAGTAAAATAATTCTTTCAGGTCAGTTCGATTTTTCTCAGGAAGGTAATTCAATAGTTTATCCCAATATTTCACAACTTCCTCATTGTCCAATTCAATTTGAGGAATGTCCAATTCAGAATCCTCTGAACTTGGTTTTCCCCTCTGTGGATCTACATCATACACAATTAGGTTAGTACTTCCAAGTTTATTTCCATATATCTCCCCATGTGATAGTAAAATAATTCAATTTGAGGAATGTCCAATTCAGAATCCTCTGAACTTGGTTTTCCCCTCTGTGGCGTAATCATTAACACCTTCTCCTCCTGCTTTCCTTCCCTATCAAAATACCTTTTGAGCATATTCACATGATACACTCTGTGAGATTTCTTCCTGTCCCTATCAAGTAGTTCACCTCACTCAATTTCCTTTCAATTTGATAAGATCCACTAAACTTTGCTTTTAAAGGTTCATCTATTACTGGAAGTAATACTAATACCTTATCCCTGATAGCAACATTGCAAATTTTTGATTTCTTGTCTGCTTCCTGTTTCATTGCATGCTGTGATATTTTTAAATGCTGTCTAGCCAACTCCCCAGCTCTATTTAATCATTCTCTAAAATTTGACACATAGTGCAAACGCATGGTCTCTGAATTCTGACTTACTAACATCTCCTTAATTCATTTTAATGGTCCTCTCACTTCATGTCCAAAAACTAATTCAAATGGACTGAATTTGGTCGATTCATTTGTTGCATCTCTGATCGCAAAAAACACAAATGAAATTTCCTGCTCCCAATCATATGGATAGTGCTGACTCTAAGCCCTCATCATGATCTTTAGTGTTTGATGCCACCTTTCTAGGCTCCCTACGATTCTGGATGGAATGCAGTAGATTTTAATTGTTTTATTCCTAAGCTGTCTATAACTTCCTTGAATAGTTTGGATGAGAAGTCTGACCCTTGATCGACTGTATCTCTATTGGTAGTCTGTATCTAGTAAAAAAATTGAGCAATTCCTCTACAATCCTTTTAGCTGTGATATTGTTTAATGGGACGGCCTCTGGAAATCTAGTCGATACATCCATTACTGTTAATAAATACTGAATCCCACTTTTAGTTTGAGGTAAGGGACCTATGCAATCAATTAAAACTCAAATGCTGGAATAGATATTAAAGGTGCAGGCTTTATTACTGCCTTTGGTTTTCCAATTACCAGACATGTAGGTCACATCTGGCAAAATTCAACTACATCCATGTGCAGTCCAGGCCAGTAGAAATGTCTATTTTTAGCTTCTGTTTTCCTCACTCCAAAATGACCTCCAAGTGTAGCTCATGTGCCACTCACAACACCTCCCTTCAGTACCCCATTGGCAAGACAATATGATGATTTTCTGCTCATTCTCATCTGCTTCAATATGTGATGGTCTCCATTTTCTCATGAAGACATCACTTTTCAGGTAATAACAGTCAGGGATACATTTAGATTCCTTCTCTGTATAAGCCTTTTGATACAGCTGCTTTAAATTTTTATCTTTCTGCTCTAACTCAATGAGTTTTGCAGAGTTAAAGATATGTGCATGATTATCTATCTGCTCCTGTTTTATCTCAACTATCTGATCGAACACAGTCTCTGCTAATGCCACTTCAGTTTCCTTATCCTTTGATCTCTCCTGTTTCAACTGGTGGCTCTGTAACCTCATTACTAGACAATCAGGGAAGATTCCAGGGTAAAAATCTGACCACAGTAAGCCTACTGGTGAATCAGCTATATCATTCACAAGGTCAAATTGTATTCCTGGAGGTGAGAGTTTGTCCAGTACTCCTACCACAAATTCTCCAGTCTTTTCTGGACACTCTAGCCTCACTTTACATAACTGAGTATTTTTTGTCTCACCATGAAGTTTCATTACCAGTACCTTTTCTGGCAGTAGTTCATCAGCAGAATATATCTCCACATCCTTCAGCATCACAGATTGATAGGATCCTGTGTCCATTAATACTGTAACTTCTTTACTCCTCGCCTATGTGAATAAGCTTTACCCTTGCAGGTATATTTTCTAAGCAGATCCGGCACTTCCTCCTTAAACAACCTCCGATCAGCTTGTACACTCTGATGCAGCTTTCGAGCTTCCACTGTGCTTTCTGTTACCATTCCAACAGAACTCCCAGATTTGTCTAACTTTCCTACATTGGCTTTTTCCTAGCCCACTAACACTGTGATTTCATGTGGCCTACTTTATTGCAATGAAAATACCGGAGCTTTTTGCCTTCTTTATCCCCTTCAAGGGTTTCCTTTTTACCCTGTGGTGAGTTATCCTTATGATCTTCACTGAGATCTAACTTTCCCTTTCCACGTGAGGATTTCTCTTTACCTCAATTTCTATCCCTCATGGACTGAAATTGATTCTGGAAGCAAACTGTGTTTTCTGGACCAATTCATAATAATCAGCCATTTCAGCTGCTAACATTGTCATTTTAACTCTCTGCTCTTCCAAATGGGTTTGCACTATGTCAAGCAGTGAATTTTTGAACTCCTCCAAAATAATTGTCTCTCTAAGAGCATCATAAGTTTGCTCTATTTTTAAAGCTCTTATCCACCTATCAAAATTACTTTGTTTGATCCTTTCAAACTCAATGTAGGCTTGACCAGGGTCTCTCCCTAGATTCCTGAAACATTGTCTATTCCGGTACAAGCTCATATGCACTTAAGATAGCTTTTTTCACCTCCTCATATTCCCAAACACCACCTCTGATAGTATTGCAAATACCTCACTCAGTCTACCTACAAGTTTGGTTTGGATCAAGAAAAACCACTTTGCCACCGGCCACTCCATTTGTTTAGCCATTTTTTCAAATGAGATGACAAAAGCTTCCACATTCTTCTCATCAAATTTAGGCAATGTTTGAGCATACTTAAACAGTTTCTCACCAGGCTTTTGACTACCAGAGGCTTGCTCATCCTCACTCTCTTCCTCATTAAGCCTACCTTCAGTCTTCTTCTCCATTCTTTTAAGCTGACTTTCCTTTCTAAGTGTCATTTTCTGAAGTTCAAACTCTTTTTCTTTCTCTTCTGCTAAAGCCCTTCATTCGTTTTCTTTCTCTTCCGATTTTAATCGTAACTCAAACTGTTTCATTTCTGCCTCTAACTGAAGCTTCTTTACTTGTGATTGAAGTTTAGCTATCTCTATAGATTCTGATAAGGTTTCCAGTAAATTTAAATGCTGAGCTACTGCTGCAATCATCTTATCCATCCTCATGTTAGGAGATAACTTCACGTCCAGCTTGTCTACTAATTCCCACAGCTTGGTCTTACTTGCCTTTTGTAAAACCCACAAGGTCACTTCTTCCACCTCCAGAACTTCCTTGGTGACTGAAAGAGCCATTGCTATCCAAATGCTGTTAAAACTAACCAAATCAACACCAGAAATAAAAAACAATAAGACCTACCACTTACTGTTTACATTGCGCAAAGAGCCTTCAATCTATTATGGACTAGGCCCAACCCTCAAAACATTTTTAAGCAGGTAGCTCAGACTGTAACTTTGCTATTTGTTTTAGGTAAGTGTATTGTGGATATTCCCGGAGTGAATTGGCTGATCTGACTGCCAACAAACAGAATTTATTTACAAAACTACGGAATGAAACACGATAAACAAAAAATAAAGTACCAGATAACTTATCCTATCCAAAACCCGACAGGCTATCCTGACTTAATGATACCGTTCCAAAAATACTCGCAACAGTCCCAATAAACACATCCCTTAGCACAAAGAGTGAAAATGAAACAAACCAGGCTTACAGGCTTGAAGTCAGAGAGAGAGAGGCAGAGTACCAGTTTGCACTTGCCCCTACAGCCTTTCCCAGCACACACTGCTGCTGAACTGAATCAAAAACTCTAATCCAAATGAAGACTAGCTACACAGCTAGCTGACCAGCCCCCTTTGATTTTAATGTTTTTTTTAAGACATGAAAGCCTTAGGACAGAAGCATTATCTGTTAAGAGTAAATAAAAAGGGCCCCCAGTAAACCTTTCAAACCCAGCTGAGTTCAAGCTTGGCCAATTACCCCCACTCTGGAAAAAAACTCAAGGGCATAGTAATCTTGTAAAAAGACCAACATTGTGACAATATGCAGTTGAGAGTCTGAGGAATGTTGGGATTGAACTGTGACCTTCTAGAAGGTTGGAACTCAAGTAACTCAGAGCAAGAAGCTTTGCTATTTGTAAGCATGTGCCTATTCTTAAGTAAATCGTGCTTAAAGTAACTTTTGAGTCCAATCGAAGCTTATTTGAAGAAACAATACTTATATAGTAGAGAAAGGGTGTCGAAATACATAGAGGCAAAAGGAGAAATGATAGGGGTAGGGACAGAGAACTGACGTACTTAAAGGGACAGCTGACAAAGTTAATGCTCAAGAAAACTAATGGAGGATAGGAACAGCAAATGAAAGGTGTGCTTGGGCAGACATCACAAAGAATCAGCAGAATAGTTACAGACCTCCTGTCACCTGTTTTGTGTGTATAGAAAGGATTTTCTGCCTGTTTCATGTGATTGTGCTTTGATTTCTTATTGCTAGAGAGGGTAGCCTCATTGTCACTGTTTTCTTTTCATCTTTGCAGGAGAAGTTGTCAGACCCATCAAATCAAATGAATATATTTTTGACTTCCTGTTAGATGATAACTCAATCAGTCTTCATTTCCGACGCATGACATGGAGAGAACCTTTGCATTTTTATAATGACCTCTGTGTTAGTGTGCATTATAATCAGGTAAATCTTTGATCAGTGTTTTCATCTTTAAAGTGACTGGTGTCTCTTATTTATTCAACCCAGTTCTGTTGTTATTTTAGGTACTTCCTATTTACCTAAAAGGACAGCTACTTTTTCCAAAAAACATTCATGGGGCAGAACAGCAGGCTGCAATACTGGCTGCATATCAGCACAAAACCAAAGGAGCAGGCCATGTGCTAAATGTGTAAGTAGTGTAAACACAGCTCTTTTACAATGAAAAAACAAAGCAAAGGTATTGAAGGTACAGTATGACATACCAACAAGGTTGAATAATCAGAGGAAATGTGATTAATTAGGATGTAGTAATTAGGTAGCATTTAGCTCTTTAGAGTTTTAATTGTAAGGCACTTGGGGATTACTATGAGCTACATGGAATTTGGCATAGGGTAAATAAGATTACAGAGATGAGCATACTGCATAAAGACTGTGTGGGACAAACATCCCAGTTCATTGGGCATTGACAGTACTACTGTGCAAGTGGGATCTGTTGAGACGATCTACACCTGAACGATGTTGGTCATAGAATCATAGAGATGTATAGCACGGAAACAGACTATTCGGTCCAACTCGTCCATGTCGACCAGATATCTTAAACTAATCTAGTGCCATTTGCCAGCACTAGACCCATATCCCTCTAAACACTTTATATTCATATACTCATCTAGTTGCCTTTTAAATATTGTATTTGTACCAATCTCCAACAGGTCCTCTGGCAGCTCATTCCATACACGCACCACCCTTTGCATGAAAAAGCTGCCCCTTAGGTCCCTTCTAAATCTTTCCCCTCTCACCCTTAAACCTATGCCCTCTAGTTCAGGACTCCCCCACCCCAGGGAAAAGACCTTGTCTATTTACCTTATCCATGCCCCTTATGATTTTATAAACTTCTATAAGGTCATTCCTCAGTCTCCAGTGCACCAGGGAAAACAACCCCAGCATATTCAGCCTCTCCCTGTAGTTCATACCCTCCAACTCTGGCAACATCCTTGTAAATCTTTTCTGAATACTTTCAAGTTTCACAACATTCTTCCTATAGGAGGGAGACCAGAATTACTCACAATATTCCAAAAGTGGTCTAACCAATGTCCTGTTCAGCTGACCGCAACATGCCCTCCCAATTCCTATATTCAATGCTCTGATCAATAAAGGAAAGCATATTAAACGCCTTCTTCACTATCCTATATACCTGCGACTCCACTTTCAAGGAACAATGTACCTGCACTCCAAGGCCTTATTGTTCAGCAACACTCCCCAGGACCTTAGCTTTAAGTATATAATTCCTGCCTTAATTTGTCTTTCCAAAATGCACCACGTTACATTTATTTAATTAAACACCACCTGCCATTCCTCAGCCCATTGGCCCATTTGACCAAGATCCTGTTGTACTCTGAGGTATTCTTCTTCGCTGTCCACTACACCTCCAATTTTGGTGTCAACTGCCAGCACAAATCCTTGTGGCTCACAGGCATCCAGTCTAAAAGGCAACCCTCCACCATCACCCTCTGTCTTCTACCTCTGAGCCTGGTCTGTATCCAAATGACTAGTTCTTCCTGTATTCTATGTGATCTAACCTTGCTAACCAGTCTACCATGAGGAACTTTTTTGATTGTCTTACTGAACTCCATATTGATCATGTGCATCACCCCCTGCCATCATCAATCCTGTTTGTTACTTAACAAAGAACAAAGAAAATTTACAGCACAGGAACAAGCCCTTCGGCTCTCCAAGCCTCAGCCGATCCAAATATACTGTCTAAACCTGTTTGTCAATTCCTAAGCATCTGTATCCCTCTGCTCCCCACGTCTGTCCAGACGCATCATAAATGAATCTACCGTGCCTGCCTCTACCACCTCTGCTGGCATCATATTCTAGATGCCCACCACCCTCTGTGTGAAGTACTTGCCGTGTGTATCCCCCTTAAATGTTCCACCTCTCACCTTGAAAGCGTGACCTCTTGTTATTGAATCCTTCATCCTGGGAAAAAACTTGTTTCTATCCACCTTGTCTATACCCTTCATGATTTTGTAAACCTCAATCAGGTCCCACCTCAATCTCCTTTTCTCTGATGAAAATAAACCTAACCTACTCAACCTCTCTTCATAGCTAGCACCTTCCATACCAGGCAACATCCTCGTAACCCTTCTCTGCACCCTCTCCAAAGTGTCCACATCCTTTTGGTAATGTGGCGACCAGAACTGTACACAGTATTCTAAATGCGGCCGAACCAATGTCTTGTACAATTTTAACATGACTTGCCAGCTCTTATACTCAATACTTCTTCAAAAAAACTCAATCAGGTTAGTAAGACATGATTTCCCATGCACAAAGCCATGTTGACTAGCCATAATCAATCCCTGCCTTTCCAAATACATCCTGTCCCCTCCCTCAGGATTCCTTCCAACAACTAGCCCACCAATGATGTCAGGTTCACGTCTATAATTCCCCCAGCTTTTCCTTCCCATCTTTCTTAAATAGTGGCACCACATTTGCCAACTTCCAGTCTTCCAGCACCTCACCTGTCACTATCAATGATACAAATATTTCAGCAAGAGGCCCAGCAATCACTTCCCTAGTTTCCCACAGAGGTCTAGGGTACACCTGATCAGATCCTGGGGATTTATCCACCTTTATGCATTTTAAGACATCCAGCACTTCCTCCTTTCTAATATGGACATTTTTCAAGAGGTCACCATCTATTTTCTCATATTCTATATCATCCATGTCCTTCTCCACAGTAAACACTGATGCAAAATATTCGTTTAGTATCTCCCCATCTCCTGTGACTGCACACATAGGCTGCCTTGCTGATCTTTGAGGGGCCCTATTCTCTCCCTAGTTACCCTTTTGTCCTTAATGTATTTATAAAAGCCCTTTAGATTCTCCTTTACCCTATTTGTCAAAATTATCTCATGTTCCTTTTTTGCCCTCCTGATTTCTCTCTTAAGTATACTTCCATTGCCTTTATACTCTTCTAAGAATTCACTTGATGTCTGCTGTCTGTACCTGACATAGCTTCCTTCTTTTGTTCGAATGAGCTGTATAAATAGCAAATTAGAGAAGCATTAATCTAAAAAATTAGGTAAGGGATTAACCTTGGGCAACTGTCACTACTCAAATGGTAGAATCGAGTCAGGATAGTAACATTGGACCAGAAAGCCAGAAAATACAAGATGGACAGAATGAACCTAAGAATACAATAACAGTAAAGAGTAGATGTTATTAAAATAAAAAAATGGAAAAACTAAAGGTTCTGCATCTGAATGCACTTAGCATTCATAACAAAATAAATAAATTGCTTGCACACATTGAAGTAAGTGAATATAATCTGATAGCAATTGTAGAGATGTGCCTGCAAGGTGACAAGGACTGAGTCCTGAATATTGTGGGACATGTGACATTCAGAAACAACTATTGGGTTGCATGGTGGCTCAGTGGTTAGTACTTTTGCCTCACTGTGTTAGGGATCCAGATTCCAACCTCGGGTGACTGTCTTGAGTTTGCATGTTCTCCCTATGTCTGTATGGGTTTCCTCCCAGTGCTCAAGTTTCCTCGCACGCTCCAAAGATGTGCAAGTTAGGTAGATTGGCCATTCTAAACTGCCCATATGCCCAGGGAACTGCAGGTTTGGTGGATTAGCAATGGGAAATACAGGGTTACAGGGTTAGGATGGGTCTGGGGGAGGCGGTGTGAACTCAATAGGCCAAACGTCCTGCCTGCACACTACAGAGATTCAATGATTCTAAAACAAGTAGCTCGCTAAGGGTGTAAGGTTAGTTCTCATAATCAAAAATAGCAATGATGCTGTAGTTAGAAATGACCTTGTTTCAGGAGATCACAATGTGGAAATGGTTTAGACCAAAATGAAGAATAGTGGAAAACATTCCACTACAGATTCCTAAGGATAACCACAATGGAGGATGAAGGTTACAAGAAGAAATAAATGCTGCTTGTGATAAAGGAATGGCAATAATCATAAGTGACTTTAATCTACATATTAAGTCCAATATTCAGATTGGCAATGGTACCATGGATGAGTAGTTCACAGAATGCTTTCAACGTAATTTATTAGACTAACAGGTTCTGAAAGCAACCAGAAAGCAGGTTATGTTGTACTGTGTAATGAGGCAGGATAAAGTAATGACTTTAGAGTAAGCAATCCTAGGTAGTTACAATCATAATATGATTGAAATTTACATCCAGGTTGAAAGGATAGAGAGTGGGTCTACGATTAGTATTTTATATTGAAGTAACAGAAACTATAAATCATAGTATCATTGAATCCCTACAGTGCGGAAAGGGGCTATTCAGCCCATCAAATCTGCACCAACACTTTGAAGAGCTTCACACCCAGACCCAAAGCCCAAACCAATCCCCATATTTATCATGGCTAATTCACCTACCTACACATCCTGTGATAGTATGGATAATTTAGCATGGCCAATCCACATAACCTGCACATCTTTGGACTGTGGGAGCAAATCAAAGCACCCAGTAGAAACTTATGCAGACAAAGGGAGAATGCAGACTCCACATAGCTATCCAAGGCTGGAATCAAACCTGGATCCCTGGCACTGTGAGGCAACAGTGATACTCACTGAGTCACTGTGCCAGAATAAACAAAACAGAAAGATCTGGAAGCATTTATGGAGAGAATAACGAACAGAGTATTGTTTTGGGTCCAGTGACCCTGAATCAGAATGAGGCAGAAAAGCTGAGCTCGCTGAAGCTCTGATATGAGATTGGAAGGTAGATCAATAGGGAAGGACTGGCAGATGTTTAGGAGGATATCTGAAAATACTCAAAATAACTATATTCGTACTATACAGAAAAAATCCAAGGGGATGAAAACCAAATATGCATAAATGGGCATTTTTTCTGATTGACAGGATGTGATGAATTGGTTTCCACAAACCAACAGGCATTTTACAATTTTGCATCAATGGCTTAGATAAGGGGAGTAAAGCCATGGTAGCTAAATTTACAGATGACATTGATAGGTCCGAAAGTATGTTGTGAAGAGGATTAAAGAGGTTGAGCAAATAGACAAAAATGTAGCAAATAGAGTATAATGTGGGAAAATGTGAAATTATACACTTTGACAGGAAGAATAAACAAGCAATGTATTATTAAATGATTGCAAATTCTGAGGTGCAGAGGAATCCAGGTGCTTTTGTGCATGTGTTACAAGACGTTAGTGTGCAAGTCTAGCAAGTAATTAATAAGGCTAATGCTTTACTTTATGTCAAGAATTGAACATAAAAGTAAAGACATTATGCTTCAGTTCTACAGGCTCTGGTGAGACACATCTTGGACACTGTGATAGCTTTGGCCTCTTTATTTAGGGATAGATGTAAGTGTGCTTGAGGTGTATAGTGATTATTATGAGGTTGGACCCCGAAGAATATAAATTCTCTTATTGGGGCTGTTAATCTGGTCCAATCAGGGAGCATTTGCTGACATATAAAAAGGGTAAGTGTCAGATACTGACACTTTGGTACCTGACTCTGTACGAGGTAATAATCTTCGAGGAGAAAGTGAGGGCTGCAGATGCTGGAGATCAGAGCTGAAAATGTGTTGCTGGAAAAGCGCAGCAGGTCAGGCAGCATCCAAGGAACAGGAGAATTGACGTTTCGGGCATAAGCCTGATTCCTGAAGAAGGGCTTATGCCCGAAACGTCGATTCTCCTGTTCCTTGGATGCTGCCTGACCTGCTGCGCTTTTCCAGCAACACATTTTCAGCTCTGTATGAGGTAATACTATACTGTCAGTCCTCATCAAGGACTGCTCATTGCATAACAAAAGGGTGACTTGGTGACAGGGTACTGGTCTCTGTGGACTTATCCAAGGTGGTTTAGTGGAGGTTTACTAGTTGGTATCTGGATTAAGTGAGTTGTCTTGTAAGGAAAGGTTGGACAGACTGGGCTTGTTTCCACTGAATATGAGAGAATGAACACTGTTATGTTTGAAGTGTATAAGATCCTCATTGGTTTTGACAAGGGGGATGTGGAGAGGATGTTTTCTGCTGGGTCAGTGAGTCCCAAACTGTGAAGCAGTGTTTTATAACAAAAGCTCACCTTTTTATGACAGAAATTAGGACAGTTTTTTTCTCTCAAAGAGTTGTGCAACTTAAGAACTTTGCCTCAGATCGTGGTGGGGGTGTAGTCATTGAATATTTTTAAGGAGGAGATAGATGACATTTTTGGAGGACAATGAAATCAAAGTTTATCAGGACCAAATGATAATGTATAAAAGTAAACACAAACAAATCCGTCAAGGTCTTATTGAATGGTTGAGCAGATTCGAGGGACTGAAAGCCTCCTCCTGCACTCAATTCATGTTTTATATATCAGCATCTGATAGAGAAAAATAGGTAAATGGTTTATCTACAACTGTACAGAAGACAGTATTGATCATTTTGTAGTTTCTCCAAATGCAGACAGGCCTGCTGCACCCTTACAACATTTTCTGTGTTTATTTTGAAGAATAGGAAACTAAGCAGCTCACTGATTGTGAAGACTGTCAGATAGTGAAGTGAGAATAAAAGACCTAGGAAGAACTTAAGAAATAGGAGCAGGAGCAGGCTATTCAATGAGATCGTGACTGATCTGACTGAGGCCTCAACTCCACTTTTCTGCTGCCCATCTCCATAACACATGACTCCATTTCTCACTCAATCTTAAATAAATTCAGTGAGTCAGTTTTTCACTACTCTCTCGTGTAGAACATTCAAATGATTCACAACTCTCAGAGAAGAGATTCTTCTTCATATTTACCTCAATGATGGCTGAGGAAGGGAAAGCAGATAGCATGTCAGAGTGTTAGTGCTGCCTATTCTCCCAACACACCCTCTCATCTTAGGCTACTTCTACTACACCCACTTTTCTCTTTTTTATTATTTTTCTCAATTAAATAAATTATAAATAAAATGGAAAATTGGTCTTTTGTAAGATGCCATGGATTACTTGCTGTTCCTATCCCTCATGGATAAATAATATTACTATACAGATAGCTCAGGGCAATTTCACACAAGATAGTTCATAGCGTTTGCCTTGGGTTTGATAGCTCAGGTTTTTGTCTCTACAGGCAGCAGCTGAAGGATTACCTCCCTAAAACCATGGCGGCAAAATTGAATACCGAGAGGGTTCTGAAGCAAACTATCCAAGAACTTGATACAATGCATGAGCTCAGTCCTGTGAAAGCCAAGATCCAATTCTTATGTAAGTGTCTTTCTGATGAGGAAACAAAAAAATTGTTAAACCGTTTCAGTAACATCTGAGAATGCTATCTTGTGAAATGGAGAGTTACCCAAGGAGCAGAATCAGTAAAAATATAATGACAGCAGCAATCTTCTATAGTACTTTGTAATACTTTCGCAGGTCCTCAGGAGAGGGGCTCATAGTCAGCAATTAGTTATAAACCTTTCCTATTCTTCAATCCTCATTGGAACGGAGGGAGGTTTCACACGACTAAAATCCTGGAATTCCCTGACCGTGCTGTGGGCATATCTACCACCATGGATTTCAACTCACTATCATTCTCTCAACCATATATTTTATGAAGGAATAAAAATACTTTTGTCTCTTCAGGTTAGGTAATATATGCATTAAATTCAGTTCCCCTGGTAGGGTTAGCACTGCTGCCTCACAGCGCCAGGGCCCGGGTTCGATTCCAACTTTGGGCATTTGTCAGTGTGGAGTTTGCACATTCTCCCCATGTCTGCGTGGGTTTCCTCCGGTAGCTCCAATTTCCTCTCACAATCCAAAGATGTGCAGGTTAGATGGATTGTACATGGTAAACTACCCAAAATGTTAAGGAATGTGCAAGCTAAGTGGATTAGCCATGGGAAATGCAGGGTTACATGGAGGTGGGGGGGGGGGGGGGGGTGTTGGGTCTGGTTGGGATGCTCTCCAGAGGGCCGTTATGGATTTGATGGGCTGAATGGCGTGTTTCCATAATGTAGGGATTCTATAAATATATACAGGTGCAAGAAAAGTGTAAAAACGCCTCTACACTTCCTCATTAAGATATTTGAAACATCTTAATACTCTTGAAAATGCCAAAAATACAGTACATTTGTTAGCACCAGAAAAGAGAGAACTTCACATTTCAGGTAGTTGTTTCTTCAGAATAGACTCAAGCGCCTATAAAAGTAGACTGTTCCAATGTATTACCAGTTTCTGGATTCATTGTAAATTTCCAGTTTTCACGTTTTGTAAGGCCCTAAGATTCAGGAACAGGAGTAGGCCATTTGGCCTCTAGTACCTGTTCCCTTTCAGTAGGACCATGGTTGATCCAACATTCCTCACGTCCACTCTCCTGCTCTTTCCCGGTAACTCTTGATTCCCCTACTGATCGATAATCTAGCTATCTTAGCCTTAAGTATACACATGGATTCTGCCATCACAGTTCTCTGTGACAAAGAGTTCCAAAGACGCGCAACCTTCTGAGAGAAGACATTCCTCCTCATCTCAGTCTTAAACTGGTGCCCCTTAATTCTGAGACTATTTCCACTAGTCTTAGACTCCCATGAAGGAAACATTCTCTTGGCAATTCCCCTTTCCATCCCCTTAAAAATCCTGCATGACTCAATGAGATCACCTCTCACTCTTCTAAATTCCAGTGAGTAGAGTCCCATCCTGTGTAACCCCCATAAGGAGGATCATCCCACTGAACCTTCTTTAAACTGCCTCCAGTGAAATAATATCTTTCCTGTGTAACAACTCTCAGTTTCAAAAACATGGTGACTGTCTGGACTTCGATACTGATTCATATTGAGTAATTCACCTGTATGGACCTTTAGGAACCTTTAGAGCTAACAGCCAGAACAGATTTATATCTTATTAGTATGAGCTGGATTTAAGTCCAAATTTCAGAGATAAAGACCAAGGTCTATCCGTTACAGTGAAGAATTTGAATTAGGAATAATTGGACAAAGGATATTTTCATTCAAAATACTGGTTTATATGCATCCTTCAAAATGAAAGGTTGCTTCTCTGACCTGTTGCAGTTCCATTCACTCAGCCTCTCCTTTGGATCTTATACTTAAACTGTTATAGCAACTCACGATTTCCCTTCATCTATGATCGCTTATCACAAACATATTTTTCTACAGAAATTTGAAGACAAAACCTTCAAAAAATGTCAAACAGCTTATAACCTGTCCCCATCAACTCCCTTTTTTTACCTTAAGATTGAAGGACAATCAAGGCAACACCTTACTGTACCATGGTATCTGTTTCCTAGGGACTTAAGAATGTACCCCAAAATACTGCAGGAGATTATTGCTGTCACTATATTTTTACTGATTGTATTACTTGGATAACATTGCATTCTATTAGACAGTGACACATTTCCAAATCAGAGTAAAGGATACTCTGGAGAGGTGGTATTCCATGTATCTGCTGCCATTGACCATCTAGAGTTATTAAATTGGGGAAATGCTGTCGAAGGAACGTTAGAGAGTTGCTGTCGTGCTTCTTGTAGATACCATGCATACTACGAATGAGAAACTTTTTTTCTACAACAAAAGCAAGTCTCACCCTGAAGAGGAGAAACCAAATAGCCCAGAAGTTCTCAAATGACATTAGTATCCAAGTGAGTTTGGTATAATTGGTTTATTTATTGGCTATTAGCGGTTCATCGGCTTTTTACCACAGACTAAAACTTCAGAACTGACCAAACATTAACAAATTAATTAATGGTTAAATATATTGAACTTTCAATGCTATTAAATCCTAGTTAGATAGGCAGGAGGCTGGAAGAAAACAGCAAGCCAGGCAGCATCAGGAGGTGGAGAAGTTGATGTTTGAGTGTAACCCTCCTTCAAAACTGGCAGAGAACTTCTTCAAAGTGGCATCCTTTGAAGAGACTTTGCAGTGGAAGAAACTTGGTTAGAGACAAAAGAAAACTGCAGATGCTGGAATCCAAAGTAGACAGGCAGGAGGCTGGAAGAACACAGCAAGCCAGGCAACATCAGGAGGTGGAGAACTCAATATTTCTTAAGAAGGGTTGCACCTGAAACATCAATTTCTCCACCTCCTGATGCTGCCTGGCCAGCTGTGTTCTTCCAGTCTCCTGCCTGTCTACTTTGGATTCCAGCATCTGCAGTCTGTCACTAACCAAGTTTCTTCCACTGCAAAGTCTCTTCAAAGGAATGCCCACTTTGAAGAAGTTCTCTGCCAGTCCCGAAGGAGGGTTACACTCATAACATCAACGTTTCCACCTGATGCTGCCTGGCTTGCTGTGTTCTTCCAGTCTCCTATCTGTCTACTTTGGATTCCGGCATCTGCAGTTTCTTTTCGTCTTTAATTAAATCCTAGTTAGCAAAAAGTCAGCTTGCTCCTCTTTTCTCTTACGTTGCATTAGAAGGCAGCCCAAGAAAATGCTGGTTGATCTTGTTGCTACATTTTATGATTCTCTGTGTCTGATGTACAACAGTTCTAAATTATTATGATTCACAGTTGCTGATGTATAGCAGTTTTTAATGTATTTTAATTGTCTGTCTTGTGCTCAGTAAAACAATCTAATAAAATGTCATTCAATTTAGACTGACTACATTCCATGGGCTTGCATCCACTCAATCAAAATAGCACTGCACAACTGCAGATTTCATGCTGTGATTAGTAGCATTGCTGCAGTACAGAAATGGCACTGGACAGAACATTCCTCTAAATTGATGTTCAAATGCAGAAATCAAGGAAAGCCTTGTGCCAAATTTCATTTCTTAAATCTGTCTACTTACATTTGCCATTTGATTCCTCACTATCATTAATATTGTCATCAATGCCTTGCCCATCATGCTGCACATAAATGGCACATGAATACTCCATCAGATCTCCCTTTGTTCCTGCTTCTTTATAGCTGATAAAGATAAATATCATGATTTTCCATGATTAGGAAATGTGACTGCTTGTTCTCTGAATGCTGGATTCATTCACAGCCAATTTAAAAGAAGGGTATTTCTGCACTCTTTAAAATTATCCCACCCTTTAAATGTTCCTTTTCATCTGTGTTGGCTTCCCACTGAACAGCAGATAACAAGCTAGGAGCTCATTTGTAGTTAGACCTGATTCTCAAAAATAGATCAGGCTCTGTCTCAATGCAGTTCTGGCAACAACCTGAATTAAGGTTTCTTGTGGTGCAATTGTAGTGTCCCTACCAAGAGCCAGGATGCCTGGGTTCAAGTCCCACCTGCTGTAGAGGTATGGCATAACATCCCTGAACAAGTTGATTAGAAAACATCTTAAAGCATTTATAAAGACAGCAAGTTTATTCACTGGGGTAGTAGGGAATATGGAGCCATATAAAAATTTACATTCTGTAGTGTTGTTTAGTTCAGTTGGCTAGATGGCTGGTCTGCAACACAGACATCAACAATGCGGTTCAATTCCTGTACTGGCTAAGATTATATGAAGGTCCCTCCTTCTCACGTTGTCCCCTCACCTCACCCTCAGGTTAAATCAATACCAGTCATCTCTCTCAAGGGAGGCAGTGGTGTAGTAGTAATGTCACTGGACATTAATGACTAGGTTAATTAAACCAGGTTAATGTTCTAGGGACATGGATTCAAATCCAATCATAGCAAACGTTTTTAGAAATGAAGAGAGGCTGGATAAGCTCAGGTTGTTTTCTTTAGAGCAGGGAAGGCTGAGAGGGAACCTGATTGAGGTATGCAACATTCTGAGGGGCATGGACAGGGTGAATAGGAAGCAGCTGTCCCCCTTAGTTGAAGGGTCAATAACAAAGGCCACGGTGGCACAGTGGTTAGCAATGCTGCCTCACAGCACCAGAGACCCGGGTTCAATTCCTGCCTCAGGCAACTCTCTGTGTGGAGTTTGCACATTCTCCCTGTGTCTGCATGGGTTTCCTCCAGGTGCTCTGGTTTCTTCCCACAATCCAAAAATATGCAGGTTAGGTGAATTGGCCCTGCTAAATTGCCCATAGTGTTAGGTGAATGGGTCTGGGTGGTGGGTCGGTGTGGACTTGTTGGGCCAAAGGGCCTGTTTCCACACTGTAAGTAATCTAATTTTAGAGTGAAAGGCAAGACGTTTACAGACAATTTGAGGAAAAGGTTTTAACCCAGAGAATGGTGGGAATCTGGAATGTACAGGTTGGAAACCTCACACCCTTTAAAAGGGTTCAGAAAAGATGTACAAGGGTGTTCCCAGGGTTGGTGGGTTTGAACTGTAGGGAAAGGCTGAATAGGTTGGGGCTGTTTTCCCTGGAGTGTTGGAGGCTGAAGGGTGACCTTACAGAGGTTTATCAAATTATGAGGAGCATGGATTGGATAAAAAGACAAGTCTTTTCCCTGAGGTAGTGGAGAGGAGAAAAATTTAAAAGGGACGTAAGGGGCAATGTTTTCATAGAGGTGGTGCATGTATGGAATGAGCAGCCAGAGGAAGTGGTGGAGGCTGGTACAATTACAACACTTAAAAGGCATTTGGATGGGTATATGAATAGGAAAGGTTTAGAGGCTTATGGGCCAGTTGCTGGCAAATTGGACTAGGTTAGGTTAGGTTAGGATATCTGGTTGGCAGGGACGAGTTGGACCAATGGGTCTGTTTCCGTGCTGTACACCTCTATGACTCTAAGTACTTAAATGAGCACTTGGAATGCCATAATATTCAAAGCCATGGGTCAAGTATTGGAAAGTGGAACAAGAGCAGATTTAGAGAGTTTTTTTTTGTCAGTGTAGAATCAATAGTCTATGAACCTTTTCTATACTATGTGATTGTATGAATACCACCTTCCAAGTGCATCACTCTGATCATTTTATATCATTTGTTCTTGGGTTGTAAGGTAAAACCTTAAAGCCACCACACTGTCACCAACCAAAGTGCCATGTAATCAAAATTAAATCGCTGTAGAGGCAGGTCCCCTTCCAAAAAGATGTTAATAAACCACATAGTCCTTTGAATGAAAGTCCAGTTTCCTGACCACTTTCAGTTAAATTAATGTTATTTTCACAATTCTTGACTTCTGACCTGCGAGCCTTTCCATAACCACCATACAGGAATTGTCCACACATTGCCAGAGTATATGATGAAGATGGTTCACTCAGCTGTTCAACCTCAAAGCCAAGCTTAAATCAAGTCCAGAATAATGTCAGTCTCCTCTATATCGCTGATACAAGTTGTAATTTAAATTCAATTTAGGTTATTTCTTTTTAGAAAAGCCCATAGCACAAAATTGTTAATGATTTAACACAGTTTGCCTCAGAAAGGTTTCTGTGAGAACAGAGATATTATTCTGGTTCATATTTTATTTGTCACTGAATGTTGATATACTTCACTTTGACAAGTGAAACAGTTTGTTACCACATATAAATTAGAAGTAATGCATAGATAAATGCTGATCAATGACCTTTGTAAACAGATTCCTGTTGCATGGATTCCTGTCTCCCCTGCCTGCTAGCTGTAAGACACCTACATGAAATTAATGGGATCTAGTCTCCAGCAAGAAATTGAGGTTTTGGTTAAGAAAAAGAAGGGAGTATATGTCAGGTATAGACAGCAGAGATTGAGTGAATCCTCAGAAGAGTATAAAGGCAGTAGAAGTAAACTTAACAGGGAAATCAGCAGGGCAAGAAGGGGACATAAGATAACTTTGGCAAATAGGGTTAAGGAGAATCGAAAGGCATTTTATAAATATATTAAGGACAAAATATATTAGGGAGAGAATAGGGCTTCTCAAAGATCAGCAAGACAGTCTATGTGTGGAACCACAGGAGATGGGGGAAATACTAAATGCATCAGTGTTTACTGTGGAGAAGGACATGGAAGATATAGAATGTGGGGAAATAGATGGTAACATCTTTAAAAATGTTCATATTACAGAGGAGGAGGTGCTGGATGTCTTAAAATACATAAAAGTGGATAAATCCCCAGGCCCTGATCAAGTGTACCCTAGAACTCTGTGAGAAGCTAGGGAAGTGATTGGTTGGTCCCTTGCTGTGATATCTTTATCATCGATAGTCACAGGTTAGGTGCCAGAAGACTGAAGGTTGGCTAACATGGTGCCACTATTTAAGAAAGGTGGTAAGGAAAAACCAGGGAACTATAGACCAGTGAGTCTGACACTGGTGGTGGGTAAGTTGTAGGAGGGAATCCTGAGGGACAGGGTTTACTTGCATTTGGAAAGGCAAGGACTGATTAGGAATAATCAACAAGGCTTTGTGAGTGGGAAATCATGTCTCCCAAACTTGATTGAGGTTCTGAACAAGTAATGAAGAGAATTGATGAGGGCTTTGCAGTGGACAATTTCAATCTGGACTTCAGTAAGGCATTCAACAAGGTTCCTCATGGTAGACAAGTTAGCAAGGTTAGGTCTCATGGAATACAGGGAGAACTAGCCATTTGGATACAGAACTGACTCAAAGATAGAAGACAGAGGGTGGTGGTGGAGGGTTACTTTTCAGACTGGAGGCCTGTGACCAGTGGTGTGCCACTAGGATCAGTGCTGGGTCCACTGCTTTTAATCATTTATATGAACGATTTGGATGTGAACATAGGAGGTATAGTTAGTAAGTTTGCAGATGACACCAAAATTGGAGGTGTAGTGGACAGCAAAGAAGGTTACCTCAGACTACAACGGGATCTTGATCAGATGGGCCAATGGGCTGAGGAGTGGCACATGGGTTTAATTTAGATAAATGTGAGGTGCTGCATTTTGGAAAGTCAAATCAGAGCAGGACTTATACACTTAATGTTAAGGTCCTAGGGAGTATTGATGAACAAAGAGACCTTGGAGTGCAGGTTCATACTTGAAAGTAGAGTCGCAGGTAGATAGAATAGTGAAGAAGGTATTTGGTATGCTTTCCTTTATTGGACAGAGTATTGAATATAGGAGTTGGGAGGTCATGTTGCGTCTGTACAAACATTGGTTCAGCCACTTTTGGAATACTGCGTGCAATTCTGGTCTCCCTCCTCTTGGGTGGATGTTTTGAAACTTGAAAGTGTTCAGAAAAGATTTACAAAGTTATTGCCAGGGTGGAGGTTTGAGCTACAGGGAGAGGCTGAATATGCTGGAGCATCGGAGACTGAGGGGTGACCTTATAGAGGTTTATAAAATCATGAGCGACACGAATAAGCTAAATAGACAGGGTCTTTTTCCTGAGGTGGGGGAGTCCAAAATTGGAGGGCAAAGGTTGAGGGTGAGCAGGGAAAAAATTAAAATTTAAGGAGCAATTTGTTTCAGGCAGAGGGTGGCGCACATATGGAATGAGCAGCCAGAAGAAGTACAATTCCTCTGGTGGAGGCTGGTACAATTACAACATTTAAAAGGCATCTGGATGGGTATATGAATAGGAAGGTTTTAGAGGGATATGGGTCAAGTGCTGGCAAATGGGACTAGATTAGGTTAGGATATCTGGTCGACATGGATGAGTTGGATTTAAGGATCTGTTTCCGTACTATACATCTCTATGACTCTAAACCTCTTCTAAGTTTGATAGTATCAGAAGCCAAGTAACACCAGGTTATAGTCCAAACAACTTTATTTGAAACAGTAAAAAACAATGCGAAATATTCATTTAGTATCTCTCCCATCTCCTGAGGTTCAACACAAAGATGACCTCCTTGATCTTTAAGAGGCCCTACCGTCTCTCTAGTTACCCACTTGCTTTTAATGTATTTGTAGAATCTGTTTGGATTATCATTTACCTTATTTACCAATGCTATCTCATATCCCCTCTTTGCCTTCCTGATTTCTCTCTTAACAATGCCATCACACACTTTATGTTGATTAAGAGATCCCATTGAGCCAAGTTGTTCTCCATATCTAAAATAAGATTCTCTTTCATTCTTGAAGACAACCTCAATGTTTTTATTCATCCATTGTTCCCAACTCTTACCGGCCTTACCCTTTACTCAAACAGGAACAAAATGTCGCTGAACTCTCATCATCACACTCTTGAATGCCTCCCACTCCTCAGATGTCCTTTTACCTGTGAACTGCCTACTCCAATCAACTTTTGAAAGTTCTTGTCTCATACCATTAAAATTTGTCTTACTCCAATTAAAAACTTTAACTTTTATGGAAGGATTATCCTTTTCTGTAACCATTTTTAAACTAATAGAATTATGATCGTGAGACCCAAACTGTTCTCCCACTTCTACTTCAGTCACCTGCCCTGCCTTATTGCCCATAAGAACATCTAATTTTACTCCTTCTCTAGTAGGAACATCCACATATTAATGAAGAAAATTTTCTTGAACACATTTGACAAATTCTTCACCATCCAAACTGTTAACACTATGATAACCCCAGTCAATGTTTAGAAAATTAAAATCCCCTATTATTACAGCCTTATTATGATTATATTTATCTGAGATCTCCCTACATATTTATTTCTCAATTTTTCTCTTACTATTGGGGGGCCTACAGTACAAACCCAAAGTGATCTTTCCTTTCTTATTTGTAATTTCTATCCATATATTTTCATTGGACAATTTTTCAGAAATATCTTCCTGAGTTATAGAAGGCCCTGAGTTCATCAGCCTTACCTGTAAGACCCCTTGCATTGAAATAAATGCAATTTAGTTCTTCGAAGTTACTACATACTTTGACTTTCTGTTGTCTTTCTTTTCTAATTGACGTGCTGTCCTCACATTCAGAACCTTACCCATCAATCCTTCCATTTACACTTAGACTTCCTCCACTCCCCCTCTCTATCAGTATAAAGTCTCCCTTGGTTTTCTTTTTAATCTTCTACCTAACCTCTTAAACTCACTCAGCACTGCTTTAATCTTTTCCCTAAAAATGTCATTGTGTACAATAATTTCTGGCTTCTCAATCTCACCTTTAACAATATGCTTGAAACGTTTAGAGACATCCTTAATCCTCGCACCAGGAAAGCAACAAACCATCCTAAGTTTACGCTCACTACCGCAGAATCTCCTGTCTATGCTCCTGACAGGACAGTCCCCTATAACAATAATTCTATTAAATCTTGTCAAACAGTGCCTAATATAAGAATCGTTCCAAGTATCCAATAACTGACTAGCCCTTTCATTTTCCTCAGACAGACTCTCTCCATCAATAGTTCCAAAAACTGAACATCTATTTGATAGATCCTTCTTACTTTTCCTGACAGTCACCCATCTATCTGACTGATCCTGCTGGGTAATAACTTTTCTAAATCTACTAGCCATCTTATTCTGTACTTTATATATGGCCTTAATAACATTAACATTAAGCCTAAAAAGAAGATATTTCAATTACACATTATATATAAAATAAATTATGTTTCATTACCTACAGAAAATAATGTTAAAATGGAAAAAAATATATCAAACATATAAAACTGAAATAAAATCAACCACTCAGCTGATCAACTGAAAAAAAAAACAACTCTCAGTAAATTCCTCTAAGAAAAAAATCTTCTCCAGAACTGACCACGTGTAGGACTCTCTGGAACAAAAACACAATTCCCTATTTAAAACACTGTTCGGTTTTACAAAAAACAAATTTTGCATGTAAAAAAAACTCTCCAAAAATGCATATAGACTTTGTAAATTTCTGGATTAAGAAATTCACTGTAGAACTTGTAAAACGCATTTTAAAAAAAGGTCTGTTTGAAAATAAAATTGCGATTTGTTTGCTTTTTGGGGTTTTTTTTGAATGTTAATGAAACAAGTGGAAAAAAATCTTATATTAGTAAACTATAATGACTATAATAACTGTAAAATCTACATTGCTCCAGTTAAGCAAGTAAAGAATTCCACAGATTCAGTACAGAAGAAATTCTTACCCACCTCTGAATTAAATGGCTGACGCCCTTATTCTGAAATGATGCCCTCTGATCTTAGACTCTCACAAAAGAAACGATCTCTCCACATCTACCCTGTCAAGCCCCCTAAGAATCTTGAATGATTCTTATCACCTCTCATTCGTCTAAACTCCAATGTGTATGGCCCAACCTGTTCAAATTCTCCTCATAAAAAAGTTCATCCATGTTCAACCTAGTGAACCCTCTATGGACTGCCTGTAATGCCAGTATATCTCTCCTCAGGTAAGGAGTCCAAGACTGTTACAGTATTCCAGCTGTAGTCCAGCTTGTATAGTTTTAGCAAGGCCTCCCTATTTTCATATTCCATTCACTTTGAAATAAAGGCCAACATTCCATTTGCCTTCTGTATAACCTGTTGAACTTGGGCATGGCTTTTTGTGTTCCAAGCACAAGGATTCCCAAATTCCTCAGCATTGCATCTTTCTGCAGTCCTCCTCCATTTAAATAATATTCAACTCTTCTGCCACAGTGCATACATAACTTCACATTTCTCACATTATCTTCCATATGTTAAGTCTTTGCTCGCTCACTTAACCTGTCTCTATACTTCTTCACACTGTGTCATCCTGAGCACTCGCCTTCCTACCTATTTCTGTCATCTACAACTTGACAATCTTGCTTTCACTTTCCTCATCGAAGTCATTAATATACATTGTAAATAATTGTGGCCCCAGCACTGATCCCTGTGGCACTCTACTAATTAGAGGTTGCCATTCTGAAAATGTCCTTATCCCAATTCTCTGTCTTCTCTTAGTTAGTCAATCCTCTATCCATAATGACATATTACCTCCAGAGACCATTCATTTCTGATAAAGACTAAGAATTCCAATCAGGAATCCAAAATAAAAAATTTCATAATCAGAGTGTTTAGAATGGGGAACTCATTACAAAAGGTAATGGTTGAAACAAATAATAATTGCATTTAAGGGGAGGCTACACAAGCATTAGCCTGGGGAGAGAATAAAGGGGAATGATGTTAAATTTAAAACAGGAAATATGGGATGAAGCTCCATTGGAGCATAAACACTGGCATGGACTGGATGGATCAAATGGCTTTTTCCATGCTGTATATTTTGTTACAAAGTCATAGTAAAGGGTGGTAGGCAAAGAATGCTCACCATTTTATTTGTGGACACCTTGCTTCTCAAAGGCTTTTTGCCAAGACATTTATAATGATGGATGTCTGCTAATATCTTTACAATATTCTGATATCTATTCTAAGGATGGCACAGTGGCTCAGTGTTAGCACTGTTGCATCACAGCACCAGGGACCCAGGTTCAATTCTAGTCTCGGGTGACTGTCTGTGTGGAGTTTGCACATTCTCCCTGTGTCTGATTGGGTTTCTTCCCACTGTCCAAAAATGTGCAGGTCAGGTGAATTGGCCATGCTAAATTGCCCATAATGTTATGTGCATTAGTCAGAGGGAAATAGGTCTGGGTGGGTTACTCTTCAGTGTGGACGTTTTGGGCCTGTTTCCACACTGTAGGGAATCTAGAATTTAGTCTAATTTCATTTCACACAAATCACTCAAACAAGTGCATTCTCAAATTGCAGATTTTATCAGCTTTAGTGTCCTGTTTTTAAAATTTGATCACAGGGTAATATCCCTATTCTCTATATTCTATCACTGGCAGGAACAGCATTTGCTACTATTCCTATTTGACTTTGAGAAGGTGCTGGTAAGCCTTTTATTTATGTTGCTGTGCTCCATATGTTGGAGGTTCATCCATTGAGACACTGGTACTGACAATCTGCTGGGCTGAATGGACCACACTGTCCACATAAGACTTGGTATAAGACTTCCAAAGCGCGCTCTCTACACCAGTCTTTGACACAGCTAGCTGCAACAAGGTGGGGGGAAAAAATGCTTCAAGGATATTCACAAAACCTCTCTGATAAATTGCAATATCCCCACTGACTCATGGGAATCTCTTGTCTGAGAAAACCCAAACTGCAAAAGAAATATTCACGAAAGTTCCTAATCATCTTGAGCACCCAATCCAGTCCAAAATGGAGGCCAAGCCAAAACAGCAGATATCTGTTGCCTAGCTGCAGCATCATGTGTGCATACAGTATTGCACAATTTAGCTACCTCGAAGTGGAAGAAAGTCATCCTCAGTCTCAAGAAATTTCTTAAGAGGAAGGAAGTGAACCTGTGAGGGAGGAAGTTCCAGGATTCTCAACAAGTGACGATTAAGGGATGGAGATATATTTCCAAGTCAGGATAGCACATGGCTGGGAATGATACTTGCAAGTTTAGTGTTGCTGTGTCTGCTGCTCTTGCTCTAGACAGTAGTGGACATAGGATCAGAGGGTACTGTGTTGGAACAGCCTTGGTAAATTTCAGCAGTGCATCTTGTAGATGTAACATACTGCTACTATTATGCATTGGTGATGGAGGGAGTGGATCAAGCAGATTGCTTTGTCCTGGATGCTTTCAAAGGTTCTTTAGTGTTGTTAGAGCTGTACGCATCTAGACAAATGGGAGCAATCTATCTCATTGATGATTTGTGCCTTGTAGATGTAGATGGTAGACAGACTTAGACAAATTGGGAGTTGATTTAATTATTGCAGATTTTCTATTACTCTGAGGAACTTCTGCAGGATGTCCTGGAGCTGAGCTGACTGACCTCCAACAACCATATTATTTTCCTTTCTGCTAAGCATGACTCCATCCAGCAGAAAGTTTTCCCAATTCCCATTGTGTTTTGTTTGGGATTTTTAATGTCACACTCGGTCAACTGCGGCCTTGACATCAAAGACAATCACGCTTACCCCACCTCTGGAGTTCAGTTCTTTTGTCCATGTTTGAACCAAGCTACAATGAGGTTAGGAGCTGATTGGCCCTGGTGGAATCCAAATTGATGTTATTGTTAAGCATACCTAGGACTCAAGTGGATCAGAACATAAGAAATAAGAATACCTTCAAACCTGTTTCACTATTATATAAGGTCATGATAATCTGATGGACTTAGTCTACCTAACTGCCTAACGCGCATAGCTTTTGATTCTCTTGCAAATCAAAAATCTGTCTAACTCAGCCTTGAACATATTCAATGTCTCTACTTCTCACTGGGGTTAGAATTCTCAAGAATAGTGGTACCCACAGAAACACCTTTCATTTGGAAGAAGAATGGAGTTGAAGGAAAGGTTGTTCTTTGGAGAATAAGTTCAGCCCAGCAGAGGATGATGGTGGTGGATGGAAAACTCGATTTAAAAAGGATACAGAGAGCTCTCAGACCATCCTGGTGGTGAATGAAGTAATTCTCCTACTTCAACTGCAGCATGGCAACTGCTTGAGACATCTTTACTTTACAGAAGAGGTTATGTTTGCTGCCACAACAATTGCAACTTCAAAGCAGAGCGAGGACAGCGGTGACTGGGTCAACCAAGATGATCACGGCTCTTATTTGTTTCTTCCAGGCTGCTGATTGAGACATAACAACATCTTACCACTGAATACGGACATAACTGATGTTGTTTATACATATTAAAATGCTTTAATTCCCTATAGCCAGAGATGAGCAGACAGAGACTTTGCCTATATTACAGGCTTTGCCAGGGTTCTGGATGCCATTTACTGCAGTGACATTGCCTTGCATGTGAACTTAGCTATTTTCATGAATCGTAAGAGATCCAGTCACTTAATTTCCATCTATAATGTGACCATAGACACTGTATTGTGAAGAGGAATGCCTGTTATCCTGCTGGGAGTCACAATTCCTTCACTCTATGGCAGTGCTCTGTATCATCTTCATTTGACTCATGTTAAAGGCCCCCTATTGGGCAACAAGTATATACCGGTTTTCTGTGCCAAGATTGTGTCAGACTTGCCCAAGCCCACTGATAGTGCACACTAGTTTCTGACAGATTTATCAGTTTGCTAAGCATTAGTGTGTACAATTATCATTCTCATCCGACTCCTGTGAAACAGAACTAGTGTGTGGCCTTGGCAAGCAAGCACCTTATTATCCTGTCCATTCACCCTGGTAGTAGCTCACTTCTGAGTGGACATCAGTATGCACAAGTTCTTCCTCTATCCTGGACTCAAACATAGACACAGTCCATTTGTCTCTGAACTAGTGGCTACAATATATGATTGTGTTTCTTCATCTCCTTTGGCATGGAAATTCCAATCAGGATGAGAAACTCTATTTCCAACTCTGATCAGACTGAAAAATGCAAACTTTCACTCAGAAAATTCCTGGAAAGAAACCTGCTGTTACAACACAGCAGAGACCAGCCCAGAATTATCTTCTAAACTTTCTAAACGGTGAGAAAATTCATAAAGCCAAAGTATAAAGGGATCTGGGAGTGCAAGTCGAGGATTCTCTAAAGGTAAACATGCAGGTTGAGTCCGTGATTAAGAAAGCGAATGCAATGTTGTCATTTATCTCAAGAGGGTTGGAATATAAAAGCACTGTTGTGCTACTGAGACTTTATAAAGCTCTGGTTAGGCCCCATTTGGAGTACTGTGTCCAGTTTTGGTCCTCACACCTCAGGAAGGACATACTGGCACTGGAGCATGTCCAGCGGTGGACACAGCCTTAGAATTAGAGGGGGTAAATTCAGATCAGTCCTGTGGAATTCATTGCCACAGAGTGCAGTGGAGGCTGGGACGCTAAATGTCTTCAAGGGAGAGATTGATAAATTCTTGATGTCACAAGGAATTAAGGGCCACAGGGAGAATGCGGGTAAGTGGAGTTGGAATGCCCATCAGCCATGTTTGAATGGCGGAGTGGACTCGATGGGCCGAATGGCCCTACTTCCACTCCTATGTCTTATGGTCTTATTTGCAGCCAGTTGTGAGGTTATTGTTAAAACCAATGGCCTTCCCCACAGCCAGCCATTTTGACAGCTTCTGTGCAAAGGTAAGTATATAAGGTAAGGGTAGTGGTTGGATGCCAGATATGTTAAGGGCAGGGTGTGATATGGTGGGCGGGTGTATAGGTTTGGCAGAGTTGGAGTGGTTATCGGATTCTAGGGTCTCAGGGGTTGGGATTGGCTGGGTTCAGGAGGGTTTCTGTGGCTGTTGGGTCTGAAGGCCTTAGGCGGAAGGGGGATGCTGGGTCCGGTAGGGTTGTAGTGAATGTCCTGTCTGAGAATCTCAGCAATTGGGAGTGGGAACGACTGGGTCTGACAGGGTTAGTGTGGATAATCTGTCTGGGATTATCTGGCCAGGATTAGCAAGGTGGAGGTGAAGAAGGGGTAGCACATTCCAGTCAGAGATTAGTGTTGGATCTCAGATACAGCAGTGATAGGAACAGCTATTGTGTGCATGGGTGTTAGAATTGAGGATTGTGGGCATGGATCATGTCCAGCAGGGCTGTGGCCAGTGGTAGTGTCAGGTTGGGAGATAGTCTGACAGGGCTGGGGAGAGTAGAATAGCTAGTGTCAGTGTTGTTGAATTTGGGAGAAATGTTGAGACCAATGGCATTGGGTTGGGGGTGGAGTGGAGGAGAAAAAGAATGGGTGACACTTCTGGCTTAGAGAAGGGGTATCCATTTAGAATGGGTTAGGGTCCAATGGGGTAACGAGGTGGGGAGGCATTTATGTCAGGCTGGGGGCAGGATCTGACATATCCAATGGGGTTGGTGGGGAGGATGTTGTGTTGGGTCAAGTTAAATGTGTTCTGCAATCACTATGCCCAGTTTCAAGACTTTGACAATTCAACTCCTATTGTGCAAGCACCAGATGCAATCATATTTTCAATGTGTAAAATAACTTCAATTGAGAGGAGTAGGAAACCCTTCTAATCTTTAGCATTCTTCTATGTGGGGAGGTAGAGTAGTCTCATTGGCAATGTCTCCCCATATCGAAATGTCTGTTTTAAGCTAGCCTGACCACCTAAAAGATTGCAGGACACAAGATTGATTTATTGTCGTGTGTACTGACATATAATGAAAAGCTTTTTTAAGAGGAGTACAAGCAGACCATAGCAAGCAAGGATAAACAAATCAAAAGACTTAGACAAAGGCGTACAGGTTATGTTGCACAGGGTGTACACTAGGCAAGATCAAGCGTTAGCAAGATCAGCATTATTTGAGGCTAGAGAATCCATTCATCAGTCTAAAATGGCCAGGAAGAAGCTGTTTCTGAACCTGCTGGTGCGGGTGTTCAGGCTTCTGTATCTTCTGCCTGACAGAACAGGTTGTAGGAGACCATTACCAGGGTGCTGTTATAAAGTCAAAAGCATGTATGTTAACTTTAAAATAGAAAGTGTTTTCTGAATTTTGAAGTAAGCTTAAAGTGCTAGCTCAGCTGCCCAAATGGAAAGCTGGGAGCTAAGCTGTTCCAAAATAGATACATGTAGCAAATGACTGTTAAATGGATACCTGGGTTTTGGTTGCTGTTTGGACAACAATTAAAATTTAACCAATTAGTTCAAATTATGCCCAGCATACTAAAACCCAGTCGAGTTTGAATTTATTGTTTTGACAACATCGAACCAATGAGATAGTATGACGCTGGGGGGTATAATAAATGTGGGCATTTTAAAAAATGGTTCAGAGAAAATAACTGCCATAGAGCCTGATAGCTAACTACCCATCTAACATCTTGCTCTCAAAGAAATTAGAAAGCACTCTCTATTAAAAGGTACCTTTTCATGTAAAACATACCCAGGCAGATCAGCAGCCAGAAGACTGAAGTCAGCAGAGAAGGCAGAGACTGTGTGGTATTAAGATTAAGTTAATGCAATGTTTAATAAGTGTATTATTGGAATAGACTATTTTTTATGGTTTGGGTCAGATAATAAGTACTTAAGAAAAGGGACACTTTGATTTGTGAATACTTTTTGTTTAATGTTCACTATTAGAGATAGGCAAATAAATTGTCATTTTTCTTGAAATAGTGGAAGTTAGGAGTTCTCTATCACTCACATTTTAACAAATTATGAAGTGAGGTGAGCTTTTCTGGGGTTTGGTTTTAATTAACAGAGGAGTTCGACTTCCGCATCGTAATGGTTGGGAGCTCATCATCCAGGTCTTGGACAGATTTGAACAGATTTGGGGACAAAAGATCCCAGCAGTTAAACATTTGGTGATTACTCTCCTCCTGATCTTTAAATAAAACTTAGGTGAGAAAATTTGTTTATTTTCAGTTACTTGTGTTTGGTTAAATTGAAAGTGAGAGAAATACTCAACATTGCTAAAGAGGTTCTAGGGTTTGAAGATGCTTCCCAAATTTGCTAAGAAATTTTAGAAAGATAGAGGAAGGATATGCTTTTAGAATTAGCAAACAGGTTAGAATTGACCAAGGACAAAAGGAGAGGTGAAATTGAAAAGGAGTTGGTCAAGCACTTAGGTATATCAGAGAAACAGACAAGTGTAGTGGAGTTAGAAAATCTTAAATTGCAAATGAGGCAACTGGATTTAGAAGATAAAGAAAGAGACAGAAGGTTCTTAGCTGAGCAAAAAGAGAGAGAAAGAGAAGAGAAAGGGAGAAAAAGTTGTGAATTAGTCAGGAAAGTTAAGTTAACAGGATGGAGATGAAGGGAGAAGGTAGGGATGTATACAAAGATGTTAAAACATTGCCACATTTCAATAAGAAAGATGTTGAAGCCTTTTTTAATTTCATTTGAAAAATTGGCAGGTGGAGTGGACAGAGCTGTAAAAATAGACAAGACGGGCGGCACGGTGGCACAGTGGTTAGCACTGCTGCCTCACAGCGCCAGAGAGAAAAATTGGCAGGTGGAGTGGACAGAGCTGTAAAAATAGACAAGACATATGAAGCTCTAAGAGAAATTATTCTGCTGGAGGAGTTTAAAAACTCACTTCCAGAGATGATAAGAACTTATGTAGATGAACAGGAATTTCAAGAAGTGAGAACAGCAGCAGAAATGGCAGGTGAATATCCATTGGTACATAAGGTGAAATTTAGCTTCCATCAGGAATTCTATACCATGAGGGACAGAAATTGGGAGAAGTGGAAATCCTACACTACAAAGCAAAGAGTAGATCACACTGGGAATAGTCTACCACAGGTGAACAAGGAAACCCAAGAGGGTGGAAAGGAGGTGAAAGGCCTCAGGTGTTTTCACTGTAATACTATAGTGCTGGTAGTTTAAGAAAGGCACTGGGAAAAGGTGTCTTCACTTCCATAAAATGGGACAAATAAAGTCGCAGTACTGGTCATTGAAGAAAGGGAAGAGATGTGGTAAAAGAGGCTAGGCCAGTGGGATGAGTGGAAGTAGTAAAGGAAACCCCAAGAAAAGTCAAGGAGCTCTGGAGATTGCACAGCCTAGGCAGGGGCTGGGTATTGAGTTAGTGCTCGATTTCTATAAAGACTTCACCTCTGTGAGTAAAGCTTACTCAGGAAGAACTGGGGGAGAAAGGAAAGAAGTTACAATTTTAAGAGATATGGGATCTGGTCAGTTTCTAGTAGTAAGAGATTAAGGTATTTGCACTCTTTCTGACATGTTACTTAAGAGAGTGATAATTTGTGGAATAGGTAGGTAGAAATTTAGCATTCCCCTGTGTAAGATCAGGTTGTAGAGCCAACAGTGGGCTTGATTGTCAGTTTCAGGAATATAGTTTGTTTTTGGGAATGACTCAGCAGGATCTAAGGTGGGAATGACACCCCTTTTGGTGGAAAAGTCAAAAGAAGACCAAAATGCTGAGGAGTTAAAACCCTGGAATTTCTTCAGACTGTGTAGTAACAAGATTCCACTGTCATAACTTCCAGCAAGAAGGAAAAACTAAAAAGAAAAATAAAGGAGTTGAGATTCATTTAGCTGACTCCCTGTTTGATGTAAAAATCTGAACAGACAGAGGGTCAGGAAGAGGTGTTTAGTCCTGACATGTTACCTGAGAGAGTGATAATCTGTGGACTTACAACAGAAAAATGAGACTATATATACACACACACTCAGAAAATGAATCCGAATGTATTCCCGATGGTTATTATCTTAAGAATAGAGTCCTAAGATGAAAATGGAGACCATGGCAGATTACTGCAGAGGAGAAATGGACAGAAGTGCACCAGATTGTGTTGCTGGTAGCATACAGATAGGAGATATTATGGGTAGCACATGAATTGCCAGTAGGTGAATTAACTAAACAGCGCCTGAACTAAACGGCACAGCATAGATTGAAGCAGGAGGCACATAAAAACTCTCAAATTTGGACGTTTTCCTGTGGGGATGATGTATTAGTATTATTACCATTGGTAGGAGATCCCTTAAAGCCAGGTTTAGTGGTCCTATCACATTAGGAAAAAGTTGAGTCAGGTAAACTATCTGGTAAAGATGCCGGATAGAAGAAAACTGAAATCGGTCATGTCATGTGAATATGTTGAAATAGAGACAGGGAACTGGAGAAACAAGCGTTAGTTACTGCCCCAGAGAGTGAGGAGTCAAATCCAGATGGTGTGGAATTTGATGTGCCTCAAAATATGTTAAATAACGAGGAAGTACTTGAGGACTAGGAAAGGATAGTGAGCTTAAATCAGAATGGAAATTCCTGCCTCTATTCCTGTTGAAGGGCTTTTGCGTGAAACGTCGATTTTCCTGCTCCTCAGATGCTGCCTGACCTGCTGTGCTTTTCCAGCACCACTCTGATCTAAACTCTGGTTTCCAGCATCTGCAGTCCTTACTTTTGCCTAAGGATAGTGAGCTGTCTGCCTCAGGAGCAAAGAACCAAGTTGAAAGGTTTGTTGCAGCAGTATGAGGACATATGCAGGAATAGAATGGGGATGACTAATACTATATTGTATGAGGTGGAAGTAGGAACGTGTTCCGATAAAACAATACCCCTATAGGCTTAATCCTCTCAAAGCCGTACAGGTCCAGAAGGAAGTGGATATGATGCTCAACAAACACATGATCGAACCGAGTCAGAGTGAGTCGAGTTCGGTGATTGTGTTAGTTCCCAAATATGACAGAACTCAACGCTTTTGTGTGGACTATCGGAAGATCAATGCCATAACTAAATTGGAACTCTATCCAATATCAAGGTTGGAGGACTATCTAGAGAAAGTTGGACAAGCTACTTACATTACAAAGTTGGACTAACTGCATGGTTATTGGCAGGTACCTTTCATTATAGAATTCTTACAGTTGGCTGACACCCTGTTTGGGTCCACACCAAACAGTATCCCACCCAGATGGCTGACCTACATTGCCTGCACATCCCTGAACACTACAGGCAATTTAGCATGAGCAATCTGCCAAACTTGTACATCTTTGGACTGTGGGAGGAAACTGGAGCACCCGGCAGGAACCCAGACAGGGAGAGAATGTGCAAACTCCACACAGACACTTGCCCGAGGTGGAATCAAACCCGGGACCCTGGCATTATGAGGTAGCAGTGCTAATCACTGAGCTGCCCTTTATCAGAGAAAGCAAAAGAAGTTTCTACATTTATAACACCAAATACCAATTCCAAGTGATGCCCTTTGGAATGAAGAATGCACCAATCACATTCCAAAGACTCACGAGCAGAGTTGTGGCCAAATTAACAAATTTTGCAGTTTATCTGGATGATGTGGTGATCATTAGTGAGTCCTGGAAAGATCACACATTGGCAGAGCTCTTTGAACAATTATGAGAAGCAAAACTGCGAATAAACTTAAAGAAAACAGAATTCGTGAAGGCAGAGGTGACGTTCTTGGGACATAACATTCGGAGACATGGAAGTATGACCCCAAGGAACGTAAGGATGAAGGCCTTTGAGGAATTTCCATGGCCATCCTCGAACAAAGGAGTGCTTCAATTTTTGGGATGGAGCAAGTTCTATCTGAGGTTTGTTCCAAACCTGAGCAGCATAGTGGCAACGCTGACAGATTTACTAAAGAAGAACACAAAGTTTTGGTGGACAGAACAATGCAAGGATGCATTTGAGAATTTAAAAGTTGTATTAACTACCACACCAGTTATAGCTACACCATTTGTTTTGAAAATCTTCGAAGTTGCAATCGATACTAGCAATTTCGGAGTTGAAAGTGTATTGACACAGGGAGATGAGGATGGAATTGAACGGCCAAATGGCTAATTTTCAAAAAAGCTCAATATCCACCAGAGAAAATGCTCAACAATTGAAAAAGCATTATTGAATTTGGTACTGGTCTTACAACATTTTCAGGTTTATTTTTTCTATGTTAGATTTGATTACTTAGTGTGAAAACAGGCCATTCAGCCCAACAAGCCCACACTGACCTACAACCCACCCATACATTTACCCCTTCACCTAACACTACGGGCAATTTAGCATGGCCAATTCACCTGACCTGCACATCTTTGGACTGTGGGAGGAAACCAGAGCACCCAGAGGAAACCCACGCAGACACGGGGAGAACGTGCAAACTCCACACAGTCAGTCACCTGAGGCGGGAATTGAACCCGGCCTCTGGCGCTGTGAGGCAGCAGTGCTAACCACTGTGTCGCCCACGTGACAAACAATGTCTCGGTTGTGTACACAGACCACAATCCTCACATTTTTTGAGAGATTTAAAGACAAAAATGTGAGACTATTTCATTGGAGTCTTATGTTAGAGACTTTTAATTTACAAACTGTACATGTTGTGTATCGTAAAAGTGAGATAGCCGATACGTTATCGCAGATTTAAAAAAAAGGGTAGATAAGATTGGACATATCAATTCCAATGTGCAGAATGGATTAAGGACATATGTGTTTCATAGTATTGGTATTAAGAATTATAGAAAAAAAAATGAAGCCATCTTTTCATTATGATAGTTCATTTGTTTCTTAAGGAGAGAGGTGTTACAAAGTTGAAAGCATGTATATTCACTTTAAAATAGAAAGTGTTTTCTGAATTTTTAAGCAAACTTAACGTGCAGGCTCAGTTGCCCGAATGGAAAGGCTGAAAGATGTGCTGTTCTAAAACAGATATATGTAGCAAATGGCTGTTAAATGGATACCTGAGTTTTGGGTTGCTGTTTGGACAACAATTCAAATTTAACCAATTAGTTTAAATTGTGCCCAGGATACTAAAACCCATCAATTTTGAATTTATTGTTTTAACAACATCGGATCAATGAGACAGTATGATGTTGGGTGGTACAAAAAACGTGGGCATTTTGAAAATTGGTCAAAGAGAGCCAGAGAGCTAATTGACCGTCTAATATCTTGCTGTCAAAGAAATTAGGAAACACTCTCTGTCAAATGTACCTTTTCGTGTAAAACATACTTGCAGTAAAAGAAAAGATGAGCCAGAGAGATCAGCAACCAGAAGACTGAAGATAGTGGAGAAGACAAAGACTGTGTGGTCTTGAGGTTAAGTTAATGTAATGTTTAATAAGTGTGTTATTGGAACAGCATATTTTTAATGGAGTTCGGGTCAGATAGTAAGTAGTTAAGAAAAGAGGGCTTGGATTTGTGAATAGTTTTTATTTAATGTTCACTATTAGAGTTAGGAAAATAAATTGTTATTTGTTCTTGAAATAGTGGAAGTTAGGAATTCTCTGTCACTCACATTTTAAACAGATTACAAAGCAAGGCAAGTTTTTCTGGGTATTTGGTTTAATAAACAGAAGGGTTCGACTTCCGCATTGTAACAGTGTGATGGGTATTTGATGATGTTGGCAGCCTTTCCGCAGCAGCAAGCTTTGTAAATGGAGTACACGAATGGCTTCTGTGATGGTCTGGACTGTCCACATTCTGTAGTTTCCATACCAGGCTATTATGCACATGGAAAGTATGCTCTCAGTGGTGCAAACCGTAGAAGCTGATGAGGGTCCGTATGGTCATGCCAAATTTCCTGAGCCACCTGAGGAAGATGAGACATTGTTGTGCCTTCAATGACTGTTGTATCTATGAGGGAAGTCCAGGACAGTTGTCGGTTATCAACACTTCGTGGAACTTGATGCTCTCCAATCTCTCAACCTCAGTTCCATTGGTATAGATGAGGCATGTTCTTCTCCTTTCTTTCTGAAGTCAATGGTCAGTTCTGTACATTTGCCGATGTTGAGAGCGAAGTTGTTCTCATTGCACCACGTCACCAAGCCCTTTATCTCTCTTCTGAATTTGAATCATCATTGTTAGATATCTGGCCCACTATGGTTTTGTCATCAGTAAACTTGTAGATGGCGTAGTAGTCTGTGGTTCAGAAAGCTGAGAATCCAGTTGCAGACAGCTGAGCTGAGACCAAGGTCACGCAGTTTTGAGATCAGTCTGGCGGGGATAATAGTGTTGAAGATGGTGCTGTAGTCAATGAGCAGGAGTCTGATGTAGGTGTCTTTGTTGTCCACGTGTTCCAGGGATGAGTGCAGGGCTATGGATATGGCTTCGGGAATGGGCTGTTTTTGGGAACACCATAAAACAGTGTGAAGATTCCGAAAGAAGATACTGAACCTATTTTGATTCTTCAGCAGTTTATGATATGTGAAATGAGTGACTCTGAACCACTGTGGAATAAAAAGGAAATCCTCCTGTCATAGCATTGGATATTCAGGTGCACACATTTCCATTGTTGTAAGGCCTACGTCAGATATAAAGTAACTCAGTGAGATGTTAATATTGCTATGCCATCAAACCTAAGTCAAACTAGTGAAAAGCCCTATCACAATCCATGGGGACAGGCAGTCTAATATACCCAGTACAACAATCCCTCTTGATTCCTTCCCATGTTCCATTCAGTTTCTACAAACTCAAAATTACACCTAATTTTCTCTTTTTTCTGTGTTCAGGTGAAGTGAAGGCTATGCCTCTGTTTGGTTACAATATCTTCATGGTGAAAAAGACAAGTGAACATTGGATTCCAAGTCCATGCATTTTAGCAGTCAATCAGGATGATCTAATTATCTTAAATGAGAATACCAAGGTATGGTATACTACATGCACCAAACTTCTTGAATATCTGCTCTGTATAATAAATTCCACATTAGGATATATTGGACACTGAGAATCTACATAAAGTGTCAAATTGCTTCAGTCACATTACTCCTGACTGATATGTATCTAATAGCTTCGGACTTTTGATGTACAAGAGGGTCAAGGATTATTGGAACATTCAGGAAAGTGCATTTATGGCCACTGTCGTATCTGACATGGTATTAATTAATGGTAGAGCAGTCTGAATGAGACAAATGGCAGACTTCTGCTCTGATTTCTTGTGATTTTATTAACAAGCTTGCAGTGTTCTGCTTGTTATTTGATGATATATCTGCACTATAAGATTCCCAATTTATAAGCATGTTTGATCTGTAGAACTAATCACTTGTTGCAGAATGACCTCCTGAAGATCCCTCTGATGGAGATCCAGACAATGCGCTCCTTGCACCCAACCAATGGATCGAAAATCCGAGAGATGGAAATCAACTTTGGCTCTTCAATCAAACCACAGACAATCACCTTTGAACTGAAAGAGGTAAAATGAAATATAAATTACTGCAGCTTAATAAGCAGGCAAAATAAATTGGCTAACCTTTCATCACTGACTTTGGGATTCAAATCCAGCACTTACTGAGACTGATTGCCAGATGTAGAGGGGCTTGGGAATTATGATATGATAGCTTGAATCCAGTTCTTACTTAGTCAGCAATACATAGCTTCAAATTTACTTACCGCTGGGCCCACTCAGAAAAGCCACAGAGTGATTGACATAAATTGAAAAATATTGTAGTGGTACAAGAGGGCTTTCTCATCTGAGTTTGTGACTGACAATCATTGTTGAAAGAGAAGTAAAGGAATTATGGAATTATGTAGAGAGAGACCCACACTATATCCAAACAATTGATAATCGATGTAGACGATGGGTACTTGATATGGTTTTTCTTTAATAAAGCATCTCTCACCCGAGGGGTTAAATAAAATAGTCATAGAGATGTACAGCACGGAAACAGACCCTTCGGTCCAACTCGTCCATGCCGACCAGCTATCCTAACCTAATCTAGTCCTGGATGGCCCAGGGAATCCCTTACGAACAGTTTGCTAACTGAGCTGGGAGGTTCGTTTTCAGACATTGCGTCACCATGCTAGGTAACATCATCAGAAAGCCTCCGAATGAAGCACTGGTGGTATGGCCTGCTTTTTATTTGTGTGTTTAGGTTTCCTTGGGTTTGTGATGCTATTTCCTGTGGTAATGTCATTTCCTGTTCTTTTTCTCAGGGGGTCAATGTGTTTGTTGATAGAGTTCCAGTTAGAATGCCATGCTTCTAAGAATTCTCGCGAATGTTTCTGTTTGGCTTGTCCTTGGATGGATGTGTTGTCCCAGTCGAAGTGGTGTTCTTCCTCATCTGTATGTAAAGATACTAGTGAGAATAGGTCATGTCTTTTTGTGGCTAGTTGATGTTCTTGTATCCAGTGGCCTTGGCAGAAACCAAACTTAGGTATGTGAGCAGGTTGCTGCTGAGCAGATGCTGCTTGATGCACTGTTGATGACAACCTGCATCACTTTGCTGATAATTGAGAAGAGATTCAAATAGTTAAATATGGCGCTGCCTAACATCCTTTTGACTGAATGCAGTCATGATGGTAAAGTTAGTTGTGAAGCTTACAGTAGTCTCCAACAGAAAATCAAGTAATAGCATGAACCATTATTTTGACAAGTGCTTTTTTTTTCTCCAGGCCAAAGAAGTCTGCCATATAATCGCAAAGATACTTGATGAGCTTTTAATGCACAGTGACTCATGATCACACATGATGCAAAATCCAACCAACTGGAAACTCTGCTAAATGAATTATCACTTTCGTCAAAACACAACCAATGCCTATCAGGAGCAGGAGAAGGCACTCCTCGTCTTGCGTGAAAATCAATACGGGTACTGAGCTGCGACCAGCGGCTGTGACTTACCTTCAATTGTATAGTAAAGAGAAAATAAAAAAAAGGAACAACCATCACAATGTCACACAATCTGGGCTGTTGTGTTTGTATCTTGGTTGGCTTTAGGTAGCAGACAGGCCATGCAGTGAAATCCGAAACACACAGCTATCATTGCGTGGAGGATTTACAACAGTCTACGTTTATAACCCCAATCCTAAATGTAATAAACCATTTTAGAGCACTCCTCAGGATTGTTGTGAAAATATTTGGCAGCGAGCCACACAGACTTTGGCAGGTATTAAAAAAGGGGTCAAAAGGCCATTTTTTTTAGGGCTATCTTGATAAAGTACAGATTTGAGATGGCCCAGGGAATCCCTTACGAACTCAACCTGTAAGCCTCTCCTGGTTCGTCCCAGAGATCATACGTTTGGTAGTCTGGTATAAAAAAACCTCTTGCAGACAGTTTAGTTTAATTTTAGTCATCCCCTTTATTTACTAATAACATCACTATCACAACATAACACTGATACCTCTAAGCCAGGCTAAGTGGATTCTAATAACCCAAGAGAGTAGAACATCAGCTCTTCAAGAACCCTGGCAGGCTACTCGGCTGAGCCATCACAAACAGGCTACCCTTATACAAAATGTTTTACAAAAGCTGTACTGTCACAAACAGACTTTCTTTACAAAAGTTTACAAAAGCTCTGCTTGTTCTGAACTAGACAGATAACAGTGAAGGACAATAACTCAGGAGAGAAGTTAATTGATACCGAGTTTTGTTTCGAGATCAGAATCAAACACTGTTATTAATCTCATAAAGGAACAGCCATGAATATTATCACTCGGTGTCCTATTTATGCAGATTCACTGATGTTAAGGCAAATGTTCTTAATTGCCTTACCCTCCCTGCCTATTTTCTAGTATGTAGCAAATGCGTTCTATAATTCAACATTACATTTTAGTCTATAGACTTACGTTTTAAGGCTTTCTCATTCCTTCCTTTTGACATTTCATGCCAACTACATAGCATAATTATAATTTGTCCATTCAGTCGATTTGTATTCTCAATAAGTCAAGTGCCTCCTCTGGTGAGTCATCGTCCGGAGAAGCAGAGTCTGAAAGATACTGAATTTCAGCATGAAAGTTCAGGCATGGTGGTACAGGGGTAGACAAAGGGTCAATTAACCAGATTCCTATTTAGCTTAGGTGAACAGCAATGTACAATCCATTTCATGCATAAGCGGACAACCATGTATATTCCTAGGATGAGACCAAGGACTATCAGAATGTCCCACATGATCCATTTGCACAGTGACTATAGCCAGCAAGTAACACTCCATCCACACGTTTAAGGACAAGATTTAAGGTTAACAGACGTTCTCAATCTGAAGAGTAAGGAATTCTAAAGTTTAGGACAAGGCGACTGAAGGCACAGCCACTAATAGAAGGGTGATTAAAATCAGGGTTGCACAAAAGACTAGCATTTCAGAAGTATACAGCCTTGCGTAGTAGTGGGGGCTGGAGAGTAATGAAAACATGCCAGAGGAATTTAAATAAAGCGCTGGGAATGTGGAGTGGCTCAAGGAACAGCCGCGGAAAGAATGACAGTGAGTGAATGGAACTTCATCAATAACTTTTCATTACAACTGATTTGTATGAGAATTTAAAAATTCTAACATTGCTTACCCCGGGGAATGTTTTCCGGCTGCTTCATCAGAAACAACAGAAAATTGCCCCAAAGTCCCTGAAATTATTCAAAATCAGACAATTTTCAACCGTCCTCTCCGTTGCCAAGCAATGATCCGACCGCACGATCCCCTTTACTGCGCATGCGCATTGCCTCGAGGCCGGTCTTGCGCCTGCGCGCTGTGGCCGGCCTGAGGGCGGATCGAGGCTGAGGTGGTGAATGCAATCTGGATAAAACGACCCGGCTCCGCTATCAAGGCAGATGTGAGGGCCGAAGGCAAAGCTTTCTGTCATTACTATTCAGTCATTTTCTGCAGTGTAACTTGGGGCCGTCAATCACACGCGAGAAACTCAGGGACTGGCTGCTATCAGAGGATTCCTTCACCAACTAGTCAAACCAATGCCAGCGCTATTTCCTAAATCATTCTACTGGTATTAGCCAAATCATGTCAGTGTTATTACCCAGAGCGCACTACTCAAATCAATTTTGGTCCACTTCCTAAAGGAAATATATACTGGCATTGGAGGCAGTTCAGAGATGGTTCCCTGGTTGATCCTGGGTAAGGAGGGTTTTGTTTTAAAACCCCCACACTAGCGCCTAACTGCGGTGGTGCTTATTTTTCCCCAGCACCCATGGTGTGTGTGTGCAGGTGTGAGACACAGTGAGAGACACAAGGTGTACTATTCTTTATTCAATTTCCACCACCAGGAAGAAAGGAAAACACCTGAGTGGCCAGTGACAAGCACTGCCCTTCACATCAAAGGGCAATGCTGTGTTATCAAAACAGTGAAGGAGAGGGTAAGGATTAAATCAAAATAGAGTTGGAGTGGGAAATAATGCACTCCACTCCCTGCGGCGCCCACCTCTCCCTGAACAACTCCAGGGTGTTGGTGGACACCGCGTGCTCCTTCTCCAAGGACACCCAGGCTCTAACGTAACCGCGGAAGAGGGGCAGGCAGTCGGCTCTAACGACCCCCTCCGCGGCCCGCTGCCTGGACCTGTTTATGGCCAGTTTGGCCAGGCCCAGGAGCAGACCCACGAGGAGGTCTTCAGACCTGCCCTCCCTCCTCTGTACCGAGTGCCCGAAGATCAGGAACGTGGGATTGAAGTGCAACCAAAATCTGAGGAGGAGGGTTTTAAGAAAATCAAAAAGGGAGTGCAAACACCCACACCCAATATACACGTGGTCCACGGACTCCACAGCGCCACAGAACAAGCAGTTGGACTGGGAGTCCGTGAACCACCGCAATCTGCGGTTGCAGGGGACCGCTGCATGCAGCACCCTCCACCCCAGATCCCCGAGAGAAAGGGGGAGGACTCCCGCATAGAGAGCCCTCCACTGGGGATCCCCACCGCCCGGTGGCAAATGGGCACACCAAGGTGTGTCGGGAGAAGAGGTGGACGGTGTGCAGCAGCAGTCGATACAGGGCCCGCCTTTTTACATCCTTAAAAGGGACAAAATTAAAATTCCAGAGGCGGCTCAGGTTGTGGGGCACAGGCTCCGGCGGGAAGTACCGGACCTTGGGGCCAATGTGAAATTCCATCTGGGCTAGGGTGGGGTTTTGTTTTATTTTATTTTATTTTTCTACTGATCCAGCACCCTCAAGAGCCAGCTCTCAGAGTGAATAGGATGTTTGACACCCTTTTTTTTTTAACTGCGGTAGTGCTTATTTTTTTCCCCAGCACCCATGTTGTGTGTGTGCAGGTGTGAGACACAGTGAGAGACACAAGGTGCACAAATCTTTATTCAATTTCCACCACCAGGAAGAAAGGAAAACACCCGAGTAGCCAGTGACAAGCACTGCCCTTCACATCAAAGGGCAATGCTGTGTGATCAAACAGTGAAGGGGAGGGCAGGGATTAAATCAAAATAGAGTTGGAGTGGGAAATAATGCACTCCACTCCCTGCGGCGCCCACCTCTCCCTGAACAATTCCAGGATGTTGGTGGACACCGCGTGCTCCTTCTCCAAGGACACCCGGGCTCTAACCTAACCGCGGAAGAGGGGTAGGCAGTCAGCCCTAACGACCCCCTTCACGACCCGCTGCCTGGACCTGTTTATGGCCAGTTTGGCCAGGCCCAGGAGCAGACCCACGAGGAGGTCTTCAGACCTGCCCTCCCTCCTCTGTACCAGGTGCCTGAAGATCAGGAGCATGGGACTGAAGTGCAACCAAAAGCAGAGGAGAAGGGTTTTAAGAAAATCAAAAAGGGAGTGCAAATGCCCACACCCAATATACATGTGGTCCACGGACTCCACAGCACCACAGAACAAGCAGTTGGGCTGGGAGTCCGTGAACCACCACGGGCTTGTACTTTGTCATTGTTGTGTAAATTACCACAAATTACCTTTAATTAGGTTTTAAAGATCTCACAAATACTGAAAAAATGAACCTTCTAACTCAGCGAGCAAACCTACACCCACTGAAACAATTACATAAATTTATTGCATGTAACAATAAGACTCCAGTCAGCAAGTTAAGCCTCACAGTTCAGCTTAGCTAATATTCAATAAATGGTGGAATTTAGCTTCATTTCCAACCAGCAGTGTCTGTCTCTGGTTGTCCAGGATTCAATCCTTATATGTTGTAGTTCTTCAAAGTTCTGCTGCTGAAGAATCCTGAACTTTGATTAAACGTCTGGAGTCATCAAGTCTGTAGTTTGCCTTCTTATCAGAATTAGCTTCTCTACTCCTTGTGACATTCAATGTTAACTGTTAAAAATACAGACTGTCCTGCAATTAAACCCCTTCACCTCTTGCAGCTATTCTTAACTGCCCATTTGTCATAAGGCAGCAAGGTGTTACCTCCTCTCTCCCAGGAAAATTTGTTTATATTGTTTTGACCCCTTCTTCCCAAGGATGGTTAATTGGTACGTTACTTTTAATTCCTTCATAAATTTCTCTTTGTCCTTTTCATCTCAGGAAAATTATTCCTAATTCTTTTAATCCCTAAACAATTATTAAAGCTTTGAAGTTTACAATATCAGAACATCAAGTAGAAGACAGAGGGTGGTGGCGGCGGAGAGTTGTTTTTCAGAATGGAGGCCTGTGACCAGTGGAGTGCCACAAGGATCGGTGCTGGGTCCTCTACTTTTTGTCATTTATATAAATTGGATGCGAGCATAAGAGGTACAGTTAGTAAGTTTGCAAAAAACACCAAAATTGGAGGTGTAGTGGACAGCGAAGAGGGTTACCTCAGATTACAACAAGATCTGGACCAGATGGGCCAATGGGCTGAGAAGTGGCAGATGGAGTTTAATTCAGATAAATGTGAGGTGCTGCATTTTGGGAAAGCAAATCTTAGCAGGACGTATATACTTAATGGTAAGATCCTAGGGAGTGTTGAGAGACCTTGGAGTGCAGGTTCATAGCTCCTTGAAAGTGGAGTTGCAGGTAGACAGGATAGTGAAGGCGGCGTTTGGTATGCTTTCCTTTATTGGTCAGAGTATTGAGTACAGGAGTTGGGAGGTCATGTTGCGGCTGTACAAGACATTGGTTAGGCCACTGTTGGAATATTGCGTGCAGTTCTGGTCTCCTTCTTATCGGAAAGATGTTGTGAAACTTGAAAGGGTTCAGAAAAGATTTACAAGGATGTTGCCAGGGTTGGAGGATGTGAGCTACAGGAAGAGGCTGAACAGGCTGGGGCTGTTTTCCCTGGAGCGTCAGAGACTGAGGGGTGACCTTATAGAGGTTTACAAAATTATGAAGGGCATGAATTGGATAAATAGGCAAAGTCTTTTCCCGTAGGTTTAGGGTGAGAGGGGAAAGATATAAAAGAGACCTAAGGGGCATTTTTTTCATGCAGAGGGTGGTATGTGTATGGAATGAACTGCCAGAGGAAGTGGTGGAGGCTGGTACAATTGCAACATTGAAGAGGCATTTGGATGGGTATATGTATAGGAAGGGTTTGGAGGGATATGGGCTGGGTGCTGGCAGGTGGGACTAGATTGGGTTGGGATATCTGGTCAGCATGGACAGGTTGGACTGAAGGATCTGTTTCCATGCTGTAAATCTCTATGACTCTAGACCATCTCCAATTCAACACTATTGATACAGGCAGGGACATGTTCTCCATTCCACCTCCTGAGGTCGATGACCAGCTGATAGTTGAAGGATTGTAATCTTTACACCATGCCACGAAGCTCTCTTTCCTGTACTCTGTCTCATCATTTTTTTGAGATCCAATACATTACAGTGGTATCATCAGCAAATTTGTAAATGGAGGTCGAGCTGAATTTGGCCACACAGTCATGTAGTCAAGATGCGTGTAAGGAGGCTGTGTATGCAACCTTGCACCCTGATAAGTACTTCCAGGAGTTTTTGCTTATATTGTAGATCTCTAGAATCCTCAGTATTTTGCTTTTACAAAATTAATGCCTAGAATGTGCAAGTTGTCTTATGAAGAAAAGATTGGAGTTTTGGTGAGTGAAGATAACTTGATTGGTTGCATAGAATCCTGCACAGTCTTGATAAAGTACATGCAGAAAGGTTGTTTCCTCATGTGGGCGAGAACAGAAGTAGCAGGCACTGTTTAAAAATGAAGGGTCATTGTTTTAGGACACACAAGAATTTATTTTCTGAAGGTTGAGCATTTTTTGGAATTATTTGCCTCAGAAGGTGGGGGGGGGGGGGGGGAGGAGGGACCATTGTAAATTCTTAAAACAGAGGTGGATTGATTCCCTTATCCATTAAGAATCTAAGGTTACTGGGGGTACATGGGAAGGGAATTTGCAACACAACACAAACAGATCAGCCATTTTACTGAATGGCAGATGGGCTTGAGGGCCAAGACAGTAGTCTGCTTCTAATTTGTATGTTAATTCTCACTACATATTTAGTTTATGATACAAATGGAAACCCTTTAGGCAAATGTGTAAATCTGTGAATGACACAGGTAGTGTTTTGTGTGGGTCATTGGTAAAAGATGTGGTATACATGACATTGCATAGGGAGTGATATGTGCCTTAGCTCCTGTATACTAATTTTTTTGTGTGCTTACTATACTCATTCTATAAAATTAACTGAAGACAGAACTTGGGTCATCAGTGAATGTAGAGTTGAGCCAGTGTGTGTGGCATCACCTCTAATCAAGATGACATTTTCACGTGTCCATTCATCAGTTTCATCAGAGCTACTAATCTCAGCTAGAAGTAGAATTAAGTTTATTGTCATGTGTACTCAAATACAGAAGTACCGGAGTAATAAAAAGTTTAGAGTCACCCCACACGGCGCCATCTTAGATACAGAATAGAGAAATAAAGAAAAAAGTTACATTATTCAAATTGCAAGTTAGAAAAATAAGAAATAACATTTAAAAACATAAACATTACACAGTATTTCTATAAAAGACCTGCAGTAGATCAATGCAAGGGGCTTTCACACGTTGTCTGACCAGGTTCACAAGCTGCTGACCGCCTGCACCAGTCCCCAGTGCAAAAACCGTTCTCGCTCCACTACGGGCATGCTGGCCGTCTTGCTCTGCTTGGTCCTCCAGCCCCACTGGCTGTCCCAGCCCACTCCAGGCCTCCAGCCCCGCTGGCTGTCCCAGTCCACTCCAGTCCCGCTGGCTGTCCCAGCCCACTCCAGGCCTCCAGCTCCGTTGGCTGTCCCAGCCCACTCTAGGCGTCCAGCCCACTGGCTGTCCTGCTGGGTTTGGGCCTCCAACTTGCTGGCTATCCCACTCCAAGGTAAGTTTCTTTTTTAAAAAAAAGAAAATGACAAGAAGAAAAAAAGAGAAAGCAGACAGAATAAATGATCCCCAGGCTGAGAAGCCCAGATGCAGTCTACTCCGGTGTAGCCACCTTGGAAAGCTATTTCCCTAAATTATGCAAAGGATGAGAAATGTTGAATTAACTTATGGATTTTTAGCAAAAAATGACTCTTGTTTTAAAGGGAGTCAGTGTTTCACCCTACCAGGTTTTGGGGAGATAGGTTTAGTTGCAAGTTTTGTTCTTAGCTTGGCTTTGTTTAAAAGAAATGGACAGTTGCCATGCTAATTGTATCATTATTTACCACTACATAGAGTCATACAGCATGGAAAAATGCCCTTTGGTCCAACCAGTCCATGCTGACTATAATCTCAAACTAAACCACCTGCCTGCGCTTGGCCCATATCCCTACAAACATTTATTCATGTTCTTATCCAAATATTTTTTTAAACATTATAAGATTTGGCCTAAAAATTATGGGTTGTTAAATGTTTACGAAAAATAAATCATACATTGACAGTTGTTTATTGAACATTGTTGTAAAAATTGTTAATCTGTTCAAGATTAAAAATGCCACAATCTGTCACAACCAAATAGGAGTGACATATGTCAGAAACTAATATCACGCTCCCCAACATCCAATCCAGAATTGAATCAGGGCACATCTTGGCATCAAGAGTTCCTGCCTCAAACCAGCATTTTACATTGACTTAAAAATACTGAAGACACTGAAGGAAGCAATTAAATTTGGTCCAGCATGTTTTGAGGACCACAAGCTCCAAAACTCTCAACATCCAATGTGTCAGAGGAAGGTCAGAATCACACAACAGCAGAAGAACTCTCAAGCACCAATAACATATAAACAAGCAGTTCTGCCAATCTCATATCAGGCTTTTCAGATTTGAGAGAGCACACAGTAGATAAAACAATTTACAGCTTGGACATACTCAAAAAATAAGGAGACCACCAGGAATTATTAATTACTATGAAAGGAGGTACTGTTACCAAGCTCTAAAGTCCATGGGCCTTCTCTAATATGCTAACATTTGACAGCCCACAGGCGATTCCAACCGAAAGGATAGGCAGCAGCTTTAATTTTGAAAAGCTGGTAAGACGTGGAGTCCCTTAAGTAAATTTTCTTTGCTTTGTTACACTGCCTGGCTTTATGCTGCCACCGTGTAACCAGACTGAAGTACTATATTGAAGAGGTGTATTCCTTTGACTGGAATATTAAATCAAGATCCTATTTGTAATTCATTTTGAGATAAAAAATATTATTCAAAAAAGGGTATTTGCACTTCTGTAGAATTAAACCTATCCTTTGTTGTGTCTGAGCTGAGGTTAACAGCAGCATCACACAATGGATCAAGATAACAGAGTTGTTCAGAGAAATTTTATTCAAGTGAAGTTGTTCCAAAATCATCATTAATTACACAGAACAATAACCGTCCTATAAAATAAATTACTTCATTCTCATTCATCAGCATGGAGAATAAAGAGGCTGCATAGAAAAGGCTGTTAAATGGCTTGTTTCCAATCATCAGTCATCCCAGATGGATATTGTCTTACCTGAGATTAAACATTTTTAAAGCATCAGTCATATATTAACTTTTCTACACGTAATAAACTAATATAAACAGAAAGGCCATAGTTCCAGACAGTATCAAATAAAAAGAATAGCTATGTTAATTTGAGGTTTCTCCAATCATCCTCATTCTCACACCTCCTGCAGCTTTTAAAGAAATTGTGGATTAGATCTTGAGCTGCTTCTTTTACTGAAAGAGATCAAAATAAAATGAACTTCAAATGAATTCAAAAATCAGTAGACATTGTATAATAAATGACAGCAATCCTGATATTCTAAGTAAATATTTAAATGTATCACCTTAGATCTCTATGAAACTGAACTACTGTTTGACTGGCTCAAGTTGCTCATCACTCCCCAAAACAGAAGCTGACAATGAAATTTCCTAGGTAGAAAGTCAGAAACTGAACCTGAATAACAAATGGGACATGCATCAGGGCAAGGTCCATGGACTACACCAGACTCAAAATGAGTAATCCAGACAATGCTTGGGTCAGAGGAAAGAAGGAGACACAGAGATACTGTATGTACAATAAATAGAGGCATGATGGGATATCTCAGTCCTGTCAAATTCAAAATTGCTGACCCTCTGATCATCATTTTGTAACACAGAGGACAGCAAACTTGTTTAAAAGGGCTGAAAAAAATAAGCTGAGTAATTAACAGGCTAGTCAGCTTATTTTATTAGCAGCAGGCAAATTATTGCGAAAAATTGTTAATTAGAATATCAATTTTTATTTAGAAAGGCAGTCAGCATGTATTTGTTTGGGAAGGTCATGTCTGACTAACTAAAGTTTTTGAGAAGATTTGATGATGGTAGTGGATTTGGTATAATTATACAAATTCTAGTGAGGATTTTAGCCACTTCCTAAAGGGCACACTGATCAGAAAAGTAAAAGCTCATAAGATTCAAGGGAAAATAGCATTTTGAATCCAAAATTAATGTTTTCGTGACTTGAAAGGGCACTTTTAGTAGGCTTCCATAGGGCTTAGTATTGAGCCCCTTGTTGCTTGTGGCATTTATCAACAACTTAGATTAAAATATACAGAGAATGACAAGTTTGATGACGACAAAGATTTACCATGTTATTAAAAATTAGGAAAACTGTTGTGGACCAGGGAAAGATATCAGTAGATTAACCAGATAAGGAGAGATGTGGTAAATGAAATTCAGTTCAGAGAATTATAACGTGATGAATTTGGGAAGGGCAAATAAAGCAATGAACTATAGAATTAAATGATAGACTGAAAAGCATAAAGGAACACAGGTAATCTGGAATGCATTTTCACTACCTGAATGTAGCAGGAATTGTACATAAGGTGAGAAGGAAGTCAGAGATACTTTATCAGCATTTTCCTACAACTGCATAAAACATGACAGGTAAAGTGTTGTGTCAGTTACAGTCACTGTGTTACAGTAAAGAGATTTAAGAGGATGTTGGCAGGATCGGAGAAGTCTAACTATGGAGAAAGACTGAAGGGGCTGGGCTGTTTTCTGAGATATAATTAAGGACTATACTCCAAGGTCAACTGTGAATTTCGCAGTTTGTTTTTCTTAGATGAACACCAATGTCCAGAAATACTTGAATACAAACAGCAGAGACAGTCAGCTGTGCAGATTTACTGCTGGGTCAAGACAGCTGTGCAGGTTTATTTCTCCATTTGATTCACTTCCCATGTGGTCACTGCCTTTGTTTCTCTTGTCCTTTTTGAAGTATCATTGTTTTGATCTTTCTTCCCCCCCAAGTTCAAAAACAATGTAACAGCTTATAAAACAGTAATTACTGCTCCTAGAATTTGAGGGAATCTAATGCTGAAAGTATCTCAAAAAAGGAACAACTGTCATAGCCACAATGTTTTCCCATCCTTCATCTTAGAGGCTGAGAAATTACTTTATAGAGGTTCATAAAATCATGAGGGGCATGGTTAAGGTAAATAGACATGCCCACACTGAGGTGGGTGAGTCCAAAACTAGATGGCATAGGTTTAAAGTGAGAGGGCACAGATTTAAAAGGGACCTAAGGGGCAACTTTTTCACGCATGTGGTACATGTATGGAATGAGCTACCAGAGGAAACGATGGGGGCTGGTATAGTTACAACATTCAAAAGGTATCTGAATGAGTACATGAATAGGAAGTATTTAGAGGGATATTTAGAAGTCAAATGCTGGCAAATGGGACTAGATTTATTTAGGATATCTGGTCGGCATGGACGAGTTGGACCAAAGGGTCTTTTTCCATGCTGTTCATCTCTGTGACTATACAGTTATGAGCAGTCTCAATAAAGTGGACAGAAAGAGCCATTTCTCTTAGCAGGAAAGACAAGCTGCAAATATAAAAGTAATTGATAGAAGACTGAGGGAAGTACTGATGAGAATCTCTTTCACTGAAGGATGAAGGAAGACATGAGATTTGCTGGCTAAAGCAGGTGAAAGGTGGCAGATCCTCAAGCACTCAAAAGTATAACTATATTGAAAAAAATATTATTTGAAACTTGGAAGGATTCAGGAAAGATTTACAAGGATATTGCCAGGGTTGGAAGATTTGAGCTATAGTGAGGGGTTGATTAGGCTTGGGCTGTTTTGGCTGGATCATCGAAGGCTAAATAATTTTATAAACCTTATAGAGGTTTATAAAATCATGGGCAAAGATACGGTAAATAAACAAGGTCTTCTCCCTAGGGTGGGTGTGTCCAGAACTAGAGGGCATAGGTTTACGGTGAGAGGTGAAAGATTTAAAAGAGACCTAAGGGACAACTTTTTCACGCAAAGGGTGGTGCATGTATGGAATGAGCTGCCAGAGGAAGTGTTGGAGGCTGGTACAATTACAACTTTAAAAGGCATCTGGATGGGTATATGAATAGGAAGGGTTTAGATTAGATTAGATTAGATTCCCTACAGTGTGGAAACAGGCTCTTCGGCCCAACAAGTCCACACCGACCCTCTGAAGAGTAACCCACCCACACCCATTTCCCGACTCCCTACTAATGCACCTAATACTATGGGCAATTTAGCATGGCCAATTCACCTGACCTGCACACCTTTGGACTGTGGGAGGAAACCGAAGCACCCAGAGGAAACCCTCACAGACACGAGGAGAATGTGCAAAATCCACACAGACAGTCACCCGAGGCTGGGACCCTGGTGCTGTGAGACAGCAGTGCTAATCACTGAGCTACTGTGCGTTTAGAGGGATATGGGCAAAGTGCTAGCAAATGGGACTAGATTAGGATATCTAGTCAGCATGGACGAGTTAGATTGAAGGGTCTCCTTCAATGCTTACATCTCTATGTCTCTAAGGCTATGGACCATGAGCTTCAAATTGGGATTAAGCTGGATTTTGGCCAGACAGGTACAATGAGTCAAAATATACTCTTGAATTATAAATTTCTATGATACAGGCAGAAACAATCGAAGAGAGCACAACAGACAGCAGAAGGAAAGACATAAGCCTAGTAAATTTAACCATCCTAAATATACATTTCATCACTGCTGATTAATGCATGATCACTTACAATAAACCACTTTTTTTAGAATACTACAGTGTGGACCCTTTGGCCCAACAAGTCCACACAGTCCCTCTGAAGAGTAATCCACCCAGACGCATTCCTCTACCCTGCATTTACTCCAGACTAATGCACCTAACCTACATATCCCTGTACACGATGGACAATTTAGCATTCACCTAACCTGCACATCTTTGGACTGTGGGAGGAAACCGGAGCACCGAAAGGAAACCCATGCAGACACAGAAAGAATGTGCAAACTCCACACAGACAGAGGCGAGAATTGAACTATGGCCTTGGCGCTGTGAGGCAACAGTGCTAACCACTGAGCCACCATGCTGCCCCATGACCTGCTTCATTATTTAATTCATGTAAAGTATTCAAGTCACCATACTCCTAGATATTTTGATGTAGAGATATCAATAGAACCACAGAAGCATTTAATTATGGACTCAGTTTCCTCAAGCATGAACCAGCAGAGCATGGTCAAAATTCTGGCTCTACTCAAACTAGTGAAACATTTTAATACTGATATAACCAATAGTGTTCAAGAAGAGCCAAACAATGCTGAAGTTCATTCTCTAAATCCTGTTGCAGTGCTTCTGCACCCTTTATCTTCATAAACTCCTGAATGATCTCCCACCATGCTACTTGCTATCTCTTCTCATTCTCTGACGGCTTGGATCTAACTGTGAAATGTTTTGAACATTTTGTTGTGATAAAGGGCTGACAATAATAATGCAAGTTGTGTTCTAAAGCATTACTGACCCTTCTATGATCCTTCCTTCTGTGAATTTTCGTGGATTTGCTGATGATACAAAGTATGGTGGCATTGTAGATAGTGTCGATGATAGTCTAACAATATCCCTTTGTAATTTTATGCTAAGTGAATGTGCAAAGCTGTGGCCGATGGAGTTTTATGTAAGCCAAATGTGAGGTATCCACTTTGGACTTAAAAAAAATCCATCAGGGTACTAAATACTGTAGATTTCCAAAGAGATTTGGCAGTTCAGGTGCATAGATTTTTAAAATTAGGAGCAGGTGCAGAAAACAATCAAGAATGTTAATGGAATGCTTGGGCTTTATATCCAAAGCACTGGAGTATAAGGATGCAGACGTTATGCTGCAGTTGTACTAAACTCTAATTAAACCCCACTTGGAATACTGTGAGCACATCTAGACACCATACCTTAGGATGGATACATTAGCCTTAGAGGGAGTACAAAGTAGGTTTACAAGAATGATATTTAGATTTCAGACATTATGTAACAAGGAGAGATTATGCAAATTGGTTTTCTTTCTCTAGAATTTAGAACGTTAAACAGTAATTTTGATTGAAGTCTTCAAGATATTAACAGGAGAAGACAGGTTAGATAAAGATAAACTACTACCAATGGTTGGGGATTCTAGAACTAGGGGGCATAATCTGAGAATTAGAGCCAGGCAATATAGGAGAGATGTCAGGAAACACAAAAGGTGGTAGATGTTTGGGACTTTCTTTCACAAATGGCAGTAGATGCTGGATCAGTTCTTAATTTTAAATCTAAGATCGATAAAGAAAATTATTAAGCAAAAATATGCACAGAGAATTGGGCCACAGATCAGCCATGATCATATTGCATGGTGGAGCAGGCTGAAAGGGGTGAATGGCCTACTCCTGTTCCTATATAGAAGCGGAAATTAAAACTAGTTGTAGTTTGTCTCAAACACTAATACCATCAGTGCATCAATACATTCAATACGAAGACTAATATACAAAAAAAATTCTTCAACAATCATGGGAACAGAAGCTCCAGAATTAAAATGGAGCTTAGACGAAGAGTACAAGCGGAGGACTGGGTCAACAGAATATCATAACTAGGAGAATGTGAGGACTGCAGGAGATCAGAGTCGAAGAGTGTGGTGCTGAAAAAGTACAACCAGTCAGGCAGCTTCCGAGGAGCAGGAGGGTCAACGTTTTGAGCATAAGCTCTTCATCAGGAATAAGGGACTGGTTAAAGGGGGCTGAGAGATAAATGGGAGGGGATTGGGGCTGGGGGCGGGGGGGGGTGCGGTGGTAGGGGAAGTAGCTGGGAATGTGATAGGTAGACGAAAGTAGGGCTGAAGGTGATTGGATTGAGCGGATAGGTGGGAAGAAAGGTGGACAGGTAGGACAGTTCAAGAGGGTGGTGCTGAGTTGGAAGGTTGGATCTGGGAGGGGTAACAGGGAAACTTGAAATTCACATTGAGCCAGTGTGGTTGGATGGTCTGAAGGCGGAAGATAAGACCTTTTTCCTCCAGGCATTAGATGGCTAGAGTTTGGCAGTGGAGGCAGCCCAGGACTTGCATGTCTTTGGTGGAGTTGGAAGGGGAGTTAAAGAGCTCGGCCACGGGGCAGTGGAGTTGTGTAGTGCGTGTCCCAGAGATGTTCTCTGAAATGTTTTGCAAGTTGGCGTCCGGTCTCCCCACAGAAGACAGGATGCCAACTTGTGGAACGTTTCAGAGAACATCCCTGGGGCACACACACAAGCACTAAACAACTCCACCGCCCTGTGGCCAAACACTTCAACTCCTCCTCCCATTCCACCAGACATGCAAGTCTTGGGCCTCCTCCACCACCAAACTCTAGTCACCCAATGCCTGGAGGAAGAGCCCCTCATCTTCCGCCTTGGGACCCTCCAACCACACTGACTCAATGTGAATTTCAACAGTTTCATTTCCCCTCCCCCCCACCTTATCCCAGATCCAACCCTCCAACTCAGCACCATCCTCTTAAACTGTCCAACCTGTCCATCTTCCTTCCTGCCTATCCGCTCCAACCTCCTCTCCGACCTATCACCTTCACCCCTACCTTCATCTACCTATCATATTCCTAGCTATCTTCCTCCCCAGCCCCACACTCCTCCAATTTATCTCTCAGCCTCCTTGGGCCACCCTCTGATTCCTGATGAAGAGCTTATGCTCGAACTGTCGACTCTCCTGCTCCCAGGATGCTGCCTGACCGACTGTGCTTTTCCAGCACCAAACTCGTCAACTCAGAACATCATAACAGAGTGTTAGGGGACTCTCTAGTCCGAGGTACAGACAGACATTTCTGTGGCCAGCAGCAAAAAATCAGAATGGTGTGTTGCTTCCCTGGTGCCAGGATCAAGGATGTCTCAGAGATGGTGCAGAATGTCCTCAAGGGGGAGAGGGGCCAGCAAGAGGTCATTGCCCACATTGGAACAAATGACATAGGAAGGGAAAAGGTTGAGATTCTGAAGGGAGATTAGAGAGAGTTAGGCAGGACTTTAAAAAGGAGGTCCTCGAAAGTAGTAATATCTGGAGTACTCCCGGTGCTACAAGCTAGTGAGGGCAGGAGGTTAGAGCAGATGAATGCATGGCTGAGGAGCTGGTGTATGGGAAAAGGATTCACAGTTTTGGATCATTGTAATTTCTTTTGGGGGAGAAGTGACCTGTACAAGAAGGACGGATTGCACCTAAATTGGAAGGGGACTAATATACTGGCAGGGAAATTTGCTAGAGCTATTCGAGAGGATTTAAACTAGTAAGGTGGGGAGTGGGGGGGGGGAGCAGATAGGTAATAAGGAAAGAGATCAATCTGAGACTGGTACAGTTGAGAACAGAAGCGAGTCAAACAGTCAGGGCAGGCAGGGATAAGGTAGGACGAATAAATTAAAATGCATTTATTTCAATGCAAGAGGCCTAACAGGGAAGGCAGATGAACTCAGGGTATGGTTAGGAACATGGGACAGGGATATCATAGCAATTACAGAAACATGGCTCAGGGATGGACAGGACTGGCAGCTTAATGTTCCAGGATATAAATGCTACAGGAAGGATAGAAAGGGAGGCAAGAAAGGAGGAGGAGTGGCTTTTTTGATAAGAGATAACATTACAGCTGTGCTGAGGGAGGATATTCCCGGAAATACATCCAGGGAAGTTATTTGGGTGGAATTGAGAAATAAGAAAGGGATATGGGGATTGTATTATAGACTCCTAATAGTCAGAGGGAAATTGAGAAACAACTTTGTAAGGAGATCTGTAAAAATAATAAGGTGGTTATGATAGAGTGAATCCTTAGAAGAGTGTAAAGGCAGTAGGAGTATACTTAAGAGGAAAATGAGGGCAAAAAGGGGACATGAGATAGTTTTGGCAAATAGAATTAAGGAGAATCCAAAGGGTTTTTACAAATACATTAAGGACAAAAGGATAATTAGGGAGAGAATAGGGCCCATTAAATATCAGCAAGGTGGCCTTTGTGTGGAGCCGCAGAAAATGGGGGAGACACTAAACGAGTATTTTGCATCAGTATTTACTGTAGAAAAGGACATGGAAGATATAGAATGTAGAGAAATAGTTGGTGAACATCTTGAAAAATGACTGTATTACTGAGGAGGAAGTGCTGGATGTCTTGAAAAGCATGAAGGTGGATAATTCCCCAGGATAGTTGTATCATCGATAGTCACAGGTGAGGTGCCGGAAGACTGGAGGTTGGCAAACGTGGTGCTACTGTTTAAGAAGGGTGGTAAGGACAAGCCAGGGAACTATAGACCAGTGACCCTGACATTGGTGGTGGGCAAAAGGGTGGAGGGAATCCTGAGGGACAGGATGTACATGAATTTGGAAAGGCAAGGACTGATTAGGGATAGTCAACATGGCTTTGTGCGTGGGAAATTATGTCTCACAAACTTGATTGAGTTTTTTGAAGAAGTAACAGAGGATTGATGAGGGCAAAGTGGTAGATGTGATCTATATGGACTTCAGTAAAGCGTACGACAAGGTTCCCCATGGGAGACTGATTAGCAAGGTTAGATCTTTTGGAATACAGGGAGAACTAGCCATTTGGATACAGAACTGGCTCAAAGGTAGAAGACAGAGGGTGGTGGTAGAGGGTTGTTTTTCAGACTGGAGGCCTGTGACCAGTGGAGTGCCACAAGGATCGGTGCTGGGTCCTCTACTTTTTGTCATTTACGTAAATGATTTGGATGCGAGCATAAGAGGTACAGTTAGTAAGTTTGCAGATGACACCAAAATTGGAGGTGTAGTGGACAGCGAAGAAGGCTACCTCAGATTACAACAGAATCTTGATCAGATGGGCCAATGGGCTGAGAAGTGACAGACGGTGTTTAATTCAGATAAATGCGAGGTGCTGCATTTTGGGAAAGCAATCTTAGCAGGATGTATACACTTAATGGTAAGGTCCTAGGGAGTGTTGCTGAACAAAGAGACCTTGGAGTGCAGATTCATAGCTCCATGAAAGTGGAGTCGCAGGTAGATAGGATAGTGAAGGTGTTTGGTATGCTTTCCTTTATTGCTCAGAATATTGAGTACAGGGGTTGGGAGGTCATGTTGCGGCTGTGCAGGACATCTGTTAGGCCACTGTTGGAATATTGCGTGCAATTCCGGTCTCCTTCCTATCGGAAAGAAGTTGTGAAACTTGAAAGGATTCAGAAAAGATTTACAAGGATGTTGCCAGGGTTTGAGGATTTGAGCTATATGGAGTGGCTGAACAGGCTGGGGCTGTTTTCCCTGGAGCGTCAGAGGCTGAGGGGTGACCTTATAGCGATTTACAAAATTATAAGGGGCATGGATAGGATAAATAGACAAGGTCTTTTCCCTGGGGTGGGAGAGTCCAGAACTAGAGGGCACAGGTTTAAGGTGAGAGGGGAAAGATAGAAAAGAGACCTAAGGGACAACTTTTTCATGTAGAGGGTGGTACGTGTATGGAATAAAATGCCAGAGGAAGTGGTGGAGGCTGGTACAATTGCAACATTTAAAAGGCATCTGGATGGGTATATGAATAAGAAGGATTTGGAGGGATATGGCCGGGAGCTGGCAGGTGGGACTAGATTGGGTTGGGCTATCTGATCAGCATGGACAAGTTGTACTGAAGGGTCTGTTTCCATGCTGTACACCTCTATGTCTCTCTATATGTCTCTGTACTAAAGTGTGCTGTCACTTTGTTAAAACATTAAAACTAACCACAGATGATCACATGGAATGACAAGAGAGCAGTGACGCAATGAAAAATATTAATGCCACTGATAAACAAAACCATTTTGCGATTTGCAATTCTCTACATTATTTTTGTGACAATATGGGACAGTGTTTAAAGTACTTTCCCAGAATTACTTCCTAAATTGCAATAGGAATTTTCTTAGTCTTTCCCAGGATCTCTAACAGTTCTGTGAAAGAGATAGGATGAATACATACTTGTATATACGACAGAAAAACAAACTTCCACGTGCCTAATGATCTGACCATGACAAAGCAGTATGCTTAATTTAAGAGCCAGTATCTTTTTATTAAGAGTCAAATAACCTGCTCATATCTGGGAAATGCACCAGAAATCTTCAGTATCATACAGAAATGCACAAGCAACAGTTAGGGTCTTTAGAAAGGAAGGGAGAAAAATAAATCATTAATGAAATTGTTTTAAAATATTTATGTTGGAGTCAGTTGCATCTATAAGTCATAAGGTCGAAGTAATTTTGTCCATCCTTGTTCACCTGTTCCAGAAAACAGTTGCAGTGCCTCCAAAACAGCATTCACCTGTCTCATATTTTGCTTGTAATTCCCAATCTGCACATCCAATATGTTGATCATTATTTGGGGAATGTCCCAATATCAGTTATGCCCTCATGTTGAACTATCACGGTTAACTCAAATACCGTCATACTCCTATACTGCATTGATTATACTGTACAGTGTTTTACCTACAAAGAAGCTTATAAGCATTCCACATGCACTCTATAAATTACACTCATCTCTTAGACTAATAGTGTACCCATCTTTCCAGAACACAACAGATCACAAATGAAGGCAGAGTCTGCTCTTACCATTTCTTTTCATAGTATTCTTTTCAACAACCAGTAAATGAGAAAGGTGTCGAGCAAAGGCTTTGAACAAATCCTGCAAGAACATGAACACGAGGCAGTATTCATTATCTGAAGCAAGGACTTTAAATTTCCAATCGAATGTATAACTGGCTAAAAGTGAACACATCAATAGCTTATCAATCTCAAGCAATGGCACAAAGATCTGACAGTCCCAAGTCATGATTAAAGGGCCAGGGGTGTTCCATTCTGATTATGCTAATAATTCAACTTTACCTTAGAAGCAAACCTTCCCTCCTTGTAATAAGGAGTCAGGCATTTGACGACGATGTCTGCTGTCTGTTTCAGTTGTCCTCCTTTCACTGGAACTGGAGACATTGTGGTTCTCTCATCTTTACATAACTGAAACAAGGAGTCAAACGTCACCTTTTTCTTATTTTGACTGCCCTTAACATCAGGAGGGCACAAGATAGAGGAATTGATGCTATTTCGTTGTCGTTTCAAGTCCTGTGACCCTCGTCCCTGAAAAAGTATAGGTGATAAACTGAAGACACGTAGAGCATAAGTCAGTACGAGTGTAACAAATAACCAAGTGACTTACTTCATCTGTTGCTGGTCGTTTCTCAGGAGCAGAGGGAGCAATTTCAAATCCTCGGCTTCTTGCATGATCCAGTATTTTCCCATCAGGAGCTTTCTCTATGTTTCTAACTCTGTCATAACAATACACATCAAAAAGAATATGCTGGGTCATGAACTCCAACATACAAACACAGACCTTCCCTATTTGTTTGATCAACAAATGTTGCACACTTCTCTGGAACAAAAATAGTAGTAGGCTGTTGGCATCTCAAATCAGTTAGTGTAATATTGACCTTTACTTCATTACAACAGGAGATTTGATGGAGATATTCAAACTGATCACAAGGTTTTTGTAAAGCAAATAAGGTGGAAGGGTTTCCAAAGGCATAAGGCTCGGTTACCAGGACACTTAAAACAAATAGCAGAAGAACCTGAAGCACGACAATGAAACACGGGTCTGAAAGATGTGGACTATGGCCAGATTTGTGATAGAATTGGACAAGTAGTCCAGCAGGCCAATCTTGGCATCGGGATCTTCCTACTCCAAATGTTATGCTTTTCAGAAGCAGCAAGATGACCTTCTTGCTAGGCAGCAGCGAGTTGATAATTCCAGGGGATGATTGCTTGTCAAATGTCTTGGGCACAGCCCAACTCACCTCAATAATCTTACCAAGCTTGCCAAATAAGCTACACATTGAGAAAACTTGACATGGAAATCAGAGCAAGTATCTTATGAATTCTGCTTGCTGCAAAAGACTACCATGTTGGACACTGAGCAGGCTCTATTGGCACTGGCCACATGCATCCGACATCCATGAACATTTGGTGTCCAATAACTGCCAGCCGCTAAGAACCTTCATAGCACATCTCCAATCCACTTACAGGAGCTTCAGCCCGTCAATGTTGCACCTATCATTAAAATGCTGCAGAAAGGACAGTGTATGCTCAGAGACATACCCAGCTCATTGACTGAACCAGGTTGCATCACCAGGCTCTTCATTTGTGTCATAATGCACAATCACTCAGCAGCCTACCTAGATGTTCACAGCATCCCCGCTTTGTGTTGTACTTTTGCAGTTTGCCTCCTTAGCCAGACATAGATTCCCTAGTGTGGGAACAGGTTATTTGGCCCAATAAGTCCACACTGACCTCTTGAAGAGTATCCCACCCAGACCCATTCCCCTACCCTATTACTCTGCATTTTCCCTGAATGATGCACTTAGCCAACACTTCCCTAAACACTACGGGCAGTTTCGCCTGGCCAACCCACCCTGACCTGCACATCTTTGGACTCTGGGGGGAAACCAGAGCACCTGGAGGAAACCCACGCAGACACGGGGAGAATGTGCAAACTCGCTTGAGGCTGGAATTGGACCTGGGTCCCTGGCGCTGTGTGCCAGTAGTGCTAACCACTGAGCCACAATGCTGCCTACGTTTGAGGCTGATATTACTGCTTTCTTGCTTTCCTGCTTAGTGGAGACCAAAAGGAAGCTTCTCGTGGTTGTCAGCAAGTCAAATCGGATTGGCTTAGTTCAGGGGGTCCCGGTGATAAGTCAGCCACTCAAGGTAGTCTGAGACAGAATATTCTCCACATAAGAATGAGAAGTTGAATGTAGGACTACCCACTATCCATCATTACTCTTTCTGCCCTCTTAGGGTCTGTTTTTATTGTGCAAGATTAAAGCGCATGAGATTTACATAGTGTATTGAGATGGATAGAAAACTGGTTGGCAGAGAGGAAACAAAGAGTAGGAATTAATACATCCTTTTCAAATTGGCAGGCAGTAACTAGTGGGGTGCCACAAGGACCGGTGCTAGAACCCAAGCTATTCACAATATATATTAATGATTTGGATGAGGGAACAAAATGTAACATCTCAAAGTTTGCAGATGATACCAAGTTGGGTGAAAGGGTGAACTGTGACGAGGATGTGGAGATCCTTCAGCATGATCTGGACAGGTTGGGTAAATGGTGAAAAGCTTATGCCCGAAACATCAGTTCTCTTGCTCCTTGGATGCTGCCTGACCTGAAGTGCTTTTCCAACACCACACACTTGACTGTGACCTTCAGCTTCTGCAGTCTTCATTTTCTCTAGGTTGGGTGAATGGGCAAATCAGTGGCAAATGCCATATAATTTGGATAAATATGAGGTTATTTGCTTTCGAAGCAAAAACAAGAAGGCAGATTACTACCCGAGTGGCTGTAAATTGGGAGAGGGGAGTGTGTAATGGGACCTGGGTTTCCTTGTGCACCAGTCACTGAAGGTAAGCATGCAGATGCAGCAGGCAGTAAAGAAGGCAAATGGTATGTTGGCCTTCATTGAGAGAGGTTTTGAGTACAAAAACAGGGATGTGTTGTTGCAGTTATACAGGACCTTGATGAGGCCACGCCTGAATATTGTATGCAGTTTTGGTCTCCTTTCTGAGGAAAGATGCTCTTGCTCTTGAGGGAGTGCAGAGAAGATTTACCAGGCCGATTCCAGGGATGGTGGGACTGATGTATGAGGAAAGATTGATTAGGTTAGGGTGGTTTTGATGGAGTTCAGATGAGTGAGGGGAGATCTCAGAGGTTTATAAAATTCTAACAGGACTAGACAGGATAGATGCAGGGAGCATGTTCCCAATGGTGGTGCGTCCAGAATCAGGGTTCACAGTCTGAGAATTCAGGGTGGACATTGAGGATGGAGATGAGGAGACATTTCTTCACCCAAAGAGTGGTGAGCCTGTGGAACTCATTATCACAAGAAATAGTTGATGCCAAAACATTGAATGTATTCAAGAAGTGGCTTGATATTGCATTTGGGCAAATGGGATCAAGAGTTACGGGAAATAAAGCAGGATTGGGCGGCACGGTGGCACAGTGGTTAGCAATGCTGCCTCACAGTGCCAGAGACCCGGGTTCAATTCCCGCCTCAGATGACTGACTGTGTGGAGTTTGCACATTCTCCCCGTATCTGCGTGGGTTTCCTCTGGGTGCTCCGGTTTCCTCCCACAGTCCAAAGATGTGCAGGTCAGGTGAATTGGCCATGCTAAATTGCCCCTGGTGTTAGGTAAGGGGTAAATGTAGGGGTATGGGTGGGTTGCGCTTCGGCGGGTCGGTGTGGACTTGTTGGGCCGAAGGGCCTGTTTCCACACTGTAATGTAATGTAATCTAATCTAATCTATTAAATTGGACAATCAGACATGATTGTGATGAATGGAGTAGCAGGCTCAAACAGCCAAATGGCCTCCTCCTGCTCCTATGTTCCCACCTATGTAAGATGGAACCAGAATTCGATGTGACAGATGTAGTGGGGTAAGGTAAGTGATTTGAGGAGAGTTTGGTATGATACAGTGAACAAGCACAGACATGCATCAGAAATCCCTCCATAAGACATGGTGCAACTCAACTTAGCCAAAACAAATGTATGCTTCTATCTTTTTTTTGTGTGTGGGGAGTTTACCTGAAAGGGTGATGATCAAAGCAGACTCAATAGTAATTTTCAAAAAGAGAATAGGATAAATCCTTGAAGAGGATAAAAAGACCACAGGGATATGGGAAAGGGCAGGAGGCTGCAGGCTGTACCAAAGATCCAGTATGATTTGATGAGTTCACAGTCTCCTTCTGCTACATCATTCTACAACTGCATTCCTGGTACCTTCAACCAACAAAAGTTGATTGACTGGTCACTTCAATCGAGAACAACACTTTCTGTCAATTGGCCATGGATGTTCCAGATTTCTGCTACTCTTTGAATGGAAAAATGGATTTCCAATTTCACTCCTTAATGGCCTAGCTATAACTTTAAGACAAAGGATTTTTGTTTCCTGACTTAGTAAATAGTACAAATCAATCTTTTTGAATAACTTTGTCATTTGATGTTATGACAATTTGTTCTCATAATTTATACGCTACAGTCCAGATATAATTCTGGCAGATTTAATGACTGACCTCCTGATATGCTTAATGCCTATCCTCCATCACAAGAAAACAATCAGAAATGTGATGGAATACTCTCCACTGTCAGGATGAGCTCCAACAATACTCAAGAAGCTCAACACCATCTAGCACATTTGTCAACACCACCCACCACCTTCAACTTTCACTCTTGCCACCACTTGTGCACAATGGCAAGAGTAAACAAGTTGCACTGCAGAAACTGACCAAGCCTCTGTTGACAGCTTCCTAACCTATGACATCTACCACCTTCCCAATGAGGACACCATATACAAGTTCCTCTCTAAGCTAAACAGCATTCTGACTTGGAAATACATTGTTCTTCCTTCACTGCTGCTGAATCAAAGTCCTGAAATTTTAAATGAAAACACTGCATAACCTATGCAAAACCATCTGAAGTGGTTCAAGAAGTTCGCTCACACCTTCACAGGACAATTAAGATTGGCAACAAATGTTGGCCTTTCCAGCAACATCTCATGAATGAATTTTCTTTTTAAGCACACATAAAACAGAAAATCCTCAGCTTCATCTCCAGCCTGTGGAGAGTTAGATCATTTCAGTTAGCGTGGTTATCACAGTTCAGGTTTCTTGACAATTCTTCCTCAAAAGATGAACTTCAAATGCTGTTTTGTTTAAAGTGAGCACATTCATTCGAGATCAGGAAAAATAACACCTCTAGAAGATAAGTGGCTAAAATGTTTGAGCTCAGAATTGATGTTGATACCACAAAGCCAAAGTGATAATACCTTAATCTGCCATGATAATCAATAAACACCTCATTCTGGGAGTGCTGGGAAAATCAGTTGCAGAATTTTAGTATAGTCTGACTGACCATTCCGGTTGGTAAAAACATAGACAGACAGGTTTAAACAGAAAGCTGAAAAAGCAAGCTTTGGCCAAATTCAGATGGAAGTTGGAGCTTATTTGGTAATTATTATTTTTAAAGTCAAGCAATATCACCTGCTGATTCAGGGAAGCATAACATATTTTTGTAAGATTATGCAAAATGAAATCGTACTGATCAAGTCCATTCATGTTCAATTGCTGAAAAACATTTAACAAATTGGCCCTTGTCTAAACAGATATTTTCTTGAGACTAGCCTATGAGAGCATTTACAGAATATATGAATATTCAGTTCACTCCTTGAAATAACTATTATTGGGTAGTGAAAATCAACACTGACATGCAAAATGTAATGGGATCTGCTCGAAGGAGCAGTTGCTCCCTGTGAATGTCTGTAGTGGGAACAATGATAGATGAGCCATGACTCCCATTCAATCTTCATTCAGTGACATGAAAGCCCTGTGACAGATTTTAACACAGTACCAGATGTGAAATAGGTAATTAGCTTACCGAAATTAATACCTTTGGTATAGCAAACTTAATATCGAGGGTGAGTGGTGATGGGAGATGCGGAGGGAGAGTAGAATTAACCTTACAAAATAAGAAAAAAATAAACTGTGCATAATGAAAAAAGATTTTGTTCTTTTATTTTGGATGAACATTTACTTAAAATGCATTCTCAAGCACAATTCTGATGGTACGGATATGAGCAGATGAAGCATGTGTGGCAGAAGGACCTACATTGTGGCAGCACGGTGGCACAGTGGTTAGCACTGTTGCCTCACAGCGCCAAAGACCCGGGTTCAATTCCCGCCTCAGGCGACTGACTGTGTGGAGTTTGCACATTCTCCCCGTGTCTGCGTGGGTTTCCTCCGGGTGCTCCGGTTTCCTCCCACAGTCCAAAGATGTGCAGGTCAGGTGAATTCGCCATGCTAAATTGCCTGTAGTGTTAGGTGCAGGGGTAAATGTAGGGGAATGGGTCTGGGTGGGTTGTGCTTCGGCGGGTCGATGTGGACTTGTTGGGCCGAAGGGCCTGTTTCCACACTGTAAGCAATCTAATCTATATTTGAATGCTATTCTTTATTCACTCGTCAGCATTGCTGGCTGGGCAGCAGTTTTATTGCCCATCCTTAGTTTCTCTCGAGAAGGTGGTGGTGAGCTGCTGTCCTTAATTGCTACTGCCCATGTGCTGTAGGTAGACCTACAATGACCATAGGAATGGAATTCCAGGATTGTTACCCATTGTCAGTGATACATTTCCAAGTCAGATGGTGAGTGGCTTGAAGGAAAACTTGCAAGTTGTGGTGTTCCTGCTGCCCTTGACCTTCGAGATGGAAGTGATCGTGGGTTTGGAAGGTGCTAAGGATCTTTGGTGAATTTCTGCAGTGTATATTGTAGATAGTACACACTAAGTATCGGTGGTGGAGGAAGGGGATGCTTGTGGATGTGGTGCTAATCAAGCGGGATGCTTTGTCCTGGATGGTGTCAACTTCTTTCTTAAGTGCTATTGGAGCTGCACTCATTCAGGAAACTGGGAAATATTCCATCATATTCGTGATTTATGCCTTGTAGATGGCAGAGAAGCTTTCAGGAGTCAGGAGACAAGGAACTCACTGTAGTTTTCCAAGCCTCTTATCTGCTCTCGTAGCCATTGTATTTATGTGACAAGTCAGTTTCTAGTCAACAGTAACACCAAGGACATTGATAATGAGCTTACATACATATTACTCTTGCTGGGTTGTGTTGCAAGCATGTAGCATGTCACCACGACTTTTTGTTTCATTATTTCTGAATGGCTTGCCAAATAAGTTTGTTCCTGTGTAATATAACATCCACTACAAGAAATAAAAAATGGTAGCAGTTCACATTTAATGAGAACTGGAATGTTAGACTTCATTATAAACGGAGTACAGCATAAAATCTTGCTATAATTGTACAGAGCATTAGAAGCATCTAAAATAATGTGTAATTTTGCTCTCTTTATTTAAAGCTTACATTGCAGGCAGTTGGAGAAAGAGGTTTCCTCAATTCCTGTGATTAAGGTTATTATTTTCAGAAATTTGGAGCAATCTTGGCCTATACTCACAGGAATTTAGATAAATAACATGTAATCTTATCAAATCAAACACATACTCCGAGGGGGTTTGACAGACCAATGCTGAGCAACTGTTTCCCCCACATAAGGAAATCTAGAACGATTTCAAAGACAGGCAAAATGAATAAGATTATTTTTTTCCCCAGAAAGTTTGAATCCTCCATCCCAGAGAGTAGTAGAGGGTGGATCACTGAATATGTTCAAGGCTGAATTAGATTGATTTTAATTGACAAGGGAGTCAAGGGCTATGGGGCAGGTCATCCCATACTCTAAAGGAACAGTGAAACAGGGTCGACAGGCTGAATGGCCTACTTCTGTTCTTTTTTCTTATGATCTAAATCACCTAGTGACTTCAAATGTGGAAAATATACCAATGAGTACAAGCAGTTGGGCCAAAGGGATGTTTATACTGTGTGCAAGTGCCAGACAATGTTCATCTGCAAAGTGAGAGAATCCTTGACATTCACTGGTATAACCATTGCTAAATCCCCCACTATTAGCATATTGTCTTACCATTTACCAGAAACTGAACTGGAATAACCACAGAAACATTGTGACAGGGATTCAGCAATAGTTATACCATTGAATGTCAAGGGACAATGTCTGGATTCTCTCACATTGCAAGAGGCTCAGAATTCTGAAGTGAGTAACTCAGCTCCTGTCTCCTCAAGATCTGTTCACCATCTCAGGAATGTCTAAGGCACTAGTCAGGAATGTTATGGAATACTGTCCACTTGCTTGGGTGAATGCAGATCTAACACTTAAGAAGCTTGACACCATCCAGGACAAAGCAGCCCATTTAACTGGGCATTCCATCAAACACCTTCATCATTCACTCTCTGAACCATCAACACACAGTTGCAGCAGTGTGTACCATCTACAGGATGCACTGCAGTAACTCACCAAGACTTCTTCAACAACATTTTCCAAACTCACAGCCTCTACCACCTAGAAAGACAAGGACAGCAGATCATTGTGCATATTTTAAGCGGAGACAGATAATTTCCCTTCTGATCTAGAATCTAAAGATCATAAGAAAAGAGCAGCACAGCAAAGATGATCCGACTTAGAGAGTTGGAGCAGGCTGAAGAGATCAAATGGCAAGCTCCTATTCCTACTGCGTATGGATTTATATGTCAGAAAACCCTCCACTCGAGATTCTGCTCAAAGCCATATGCTATCCTGACCTGTAATTACATGCCTGCTGTTCCTTCATTTACACTGGGTCAAAGTCCTGCAGCTCTCTAATAGCACTGAGTGCACCTACGCCACATGGACTGTAACAGTTCACAAAAGTATAGCTTCGAGGCAACATTAAGGAGCCTGAATAGGAAGGACAAGAATGAGAGACTTTCAAAAGAGAGATGATTAGGTTGCAAGCTAGGTCCAAACCCATTGGGAATAAATACAGGGTATTCAAGCCTAGAGTATTTTGGAAGAATAAGTCTAGATTAGAGTGATGCTGGAAAAGCACAGCAAGTCAGGCAGCATCAGGATGAAGGGCTTATGCCCGAAACGTCGATTTTCCTGCTCCTCGTATGCTGCCTGACCTGCTGTGCTTTTCCAGCACCACTCCAATCTAGACTCTGATCTCCAGCATTTGCGGTCCTCACTTTTGCCTATTCTGGAAGAATAAGTATATTATTCTGGATCAGAAATTGGCTAGCTGAAAGAAGACAGGGCTAATGGTTGATGGGAAATGTTCATCCTGGAGTTCAGTTATTAGTGGTGTACCACAAGGATCTGTTTTGGGTCCACTGCTGTTTGTCAATTTTATAAACGACCTGGATGAGGGCGTAGAAGGATGGGTTAGTAAATTTGCAGATGACACAAAGGTCTGTACAGTTGTGCATAGTGAAACATAGGTTAGTTGCAGAGCTGGGCGAGAGGTGGCAGATGGAGCTTAATGCAGAAAAGTGTGAGGTGATTCACTTTGGAAGGAGTAATAGGAATGCAGAGTACTGGACGAATGGTAAGATTCTTGGTAGTGTAGATGAGCAGAAAGGTCTCTGTGCCATGTACATAGATCCCTCAAAGTTGCCACCCAGGTTGATAGGGCTGTTAAGAAGGCATACAGTGTATTAGCTTTTATTAGTAGAGGATCGAGTTTTGGAACCATGAGGTCACGCTGCAGCTGCACTTAGAGTATTGCATGCAGTTCTGGTCACTGCATTATAGGAAGGATGTGGAAGTTTTGGAAAGGGTTCAAAGATGATTTACTAGGATGTTGCCTGGTATGGAGGGAAAGTCTTACGGGGAAATGTTGAGGGACTTGAGGCTGTTTTCATTAGAGAGAAGGTGGTTGAGAGGTGATTTAATTGAGACATACAGGATCATCAGAGGATTAGCTCGGGTGGACAGTAAGAGCCTTTTTCCTAGGATAGAGATGGCTAGCACGAGGGAGCATAGCTTCAAATTGAGGGATGATAGTATAGGACAGATGTCAGAGGGTAATAAGGATGTAGAATGCACTGTTCGCAACAGTTCTGGATTCACCAACTTTACAGGCATTTAAATGGTCATTGGATAGGCATATGGATGAGAATGCAATAGCATAGGTTAGATGGACTTTGGATTGTTTTCACAGGGCAGTGCAACATCAAGGGCCAAAGGACCTTAATGTGCTGTGATGTTCCATGTTCTATTGATGAGAAAGCAGACTTTAGTGTAATTTAGTGTTTGTTGTTCTGTATAGACATGGTGGGCTAAAGAACCTTTTTCTATACTCTATGACTCTATGCTTCTTTAAATAAAGAACAGGTTGAATTCCAGCACAGACTTGTTAGGTCGATCAATGATGTGTGGAAACGTCCAACATAACAATGCTCAGCCAATCACGTCTGTGCCAGCTCTTTGAAAGAACTGCCCAATACACCTCACTTCCTGTAACCTCCTGCCTATTAGACCAGAAGTGCATCTCCAATTGCCGTTTGAAAGTTGCTTTGAAATCTGATTCCACCAACATTTAGTACATTGTACATGTTTACAATCCCCAATAAGACCATAAGTCATAGGTGTCGAAGCAAGGCCATTTGGCCCATCAAGTGCACTCCGCCATTTAATCATGGCTGATTGGTGTTTCAATTACCCGCACTCTCTCCGTAGCCCTTAATTCCTTGCGAGATCAAGAATTTATTAGTCTCTGCCTTGAAGACACCCAACATCCTGGCCTCCACGGCGCTCCGTGGCAATGAATTCCACAGGCCCACCACTCTCTGGCTGAATAAGTGTCTCCTCATTTCCATTCTATATTGACCCCCTCTAATTTTAAGGCTATGCGCACTGGTCCTAGTCTCCCCGCCTAATGGAAACAACTTCCCAGCGTCCACCCTTTCTAAGCCATGCATGATCTTGTAAGTTTCTATTAGATCTCCCCTCAACCTTCTGAACTCTAATGAATACAATCTCAGGACCTTCAGCCGATCATCACAAGTTAGGCCTACCATTCCAGGGATCATCTGTGTGAATTTCCGCTGGGCATGCTCCAGTGCCAGTATGTCTTTCCTGAGGTGTGAGATCCAAATTTGGACACAGTATTCCAAATGGGGCCTAACTAGAGCTTTATAAAGTCTCAGAAGCACATAGCTGCTTTTATACTCCAACTCTCTTGAGATAAATGATAACATTACATTTGCTTTTTTTATCACTGACTCAACCTGCGAGTCAACCTTCAGAGAATCCTGGACGAGCACTCCCAGATCCCTTTGTGCTTTGGCTTTATGAATTTTCTCACCGTTTAAAAAATAGTCCATGCCTGTATTTTTTTTTCCAAAGTGCAAGACCTCGCACTTGCTCACATTGAATTTCCTCAGCCAATTCCTGGACCACTCTCCTAAACTATCTAAATGTTTCTGCAATATAAGGACATTGCTTCTCATTTCTCTGCTTCTCTTCCCAGTAATTTTAAACCTCTGACTTCAGGTCGCTACGTACTGGGGAAAACAGCTTGCCATATTTGGCAATCACAACTTTTCATTATTTGAATGTCTCTGTTAAGTATCCCTTAACCTTCTCTGCATGAAGAACAGCTTGTCCCGATAACTGCATTTCCTCATCTCTGATATCTTCAAGACTTGCCTACAGTGCTATGAACTGTTAGCCGCACTCCAACCAAGGCCTTGCCAGTGACATGTCACAAAATTGTCTGCTGCTTGCAAGTAATTTCATGGGACACATCAAAGTGGTCTCAGTCCAACATATGGAATATAGAGTGTTCTAACATGAAACTCTTTCCAAATGGCCATAGATGGATGGCTAATGTGGGAACTAATGCAACGCCATTTGCAAAAGCTGTAGCAATTGAAGCTCAGGCCCATTTTTAGGCCAAAGTAGGGGAAGTTTGATGTTCACACTGGATGCCTAAACTGGAGCATTTCCTTCGTTAGTACTAACATATCTCATTTTGATGAGCATTAAGTCAGTCAATAGGCAGGGAAAAAATATGGATAACGAGACACTGTAAACTATTCAGCTTTTAATGTTACCTTGTCTTCTCTTCCATGTCATGGGTCGTCACACATTTTTGGACCTTGTCCACATTTACAGTCTTCGTCACTTTATCAAGATCTGGAAGAGCTCCCAGCTCCCCAGACAACGCCAAAGTGGAAGAGTATGCTTTCTTGTTGTCCTCTTCTTCCAGTGCATCATTAACAATGGTGCTGCAGTCCCCACCAAGGATTTTGACTGAAGCCCTTGCTGCCCCTTTAGATTTGCTCTGCTGAAAGAATTTGGTAATATTCTGAGAATCTTTCTTGGCACTCTCTGCCAGCAATTGCTTTTTAGTGGGTTTCCTCTTGCTGGGACTGGACTGGAGAGGGGAGCACTGATCTGTCCTCTCATTATAGTGTACACAGGGTTTTGTGACTTCTAGAGATCTTGTATCTTCTTTCTTTCTGGTTCCATCTGATTGGTGTATTGGGGTCTCTGAGCTAGTGCTATTCTTCTGCGCACTGCTCACTTGCACTGAGTTCTTCAGCATCTCTCCTGCGGTTCGGAATGGGCTGGATGAACTCTGACCTCCAACTCCAACACGCTTTCGTTTGAACTGCAAAGCATAAAAATAGATAAGCACCTGTCTGTATTTATGGTATGGACAGTGACAATGCAGTGGCTCCAGGTCAAACACACATATGATTAGAGGACCAGTAACGTACAGAACAGTGGCTGGAGATGAGAGACACACTAATATAGAGGATAGTGGCTTGAAGTCAGCAATGCTCTAAATAAAGTAGCACACGGCTGGAGGTCAGTGACATGCACGATTCAACAGGTCAAATACATAATACAAAGGTCAGAGGCTGGAGGTCAACAACATTCAAGAATCAATGGCTAGAAGTATTTGTACATGTGGTTGAAGTCATCCAGATTGAAGATCATCCTTCAGTACAGAAGTCAGATGGTTACAATCAATCAGTTACGTGTCCTTACAAATGCAATACTTGTAGCTAGCAACACAATCCCAACAAGTGGAAAGGTCAAAAGCTTCTTTACAGGACACTGTCAGGATGACATTCAGATGACATGAATCAGCATAATGCCAAGTTGGGGTTATAAAGCCCAGTTCTAAAGTGGATGCAAAAGCAGAGAGACCCAGGGTCTATGAGCACAAATCATAGGAAAAGGGAAGACTAAGGAAAATTTCCAAGAGTTTTGAAGTCCTCCCAAAGAATGAGTTTGATCCATAGACTGTGTTATGTTTAACATACTGAGATTTCAGGGGGGCAGGAATTCTACTGAGAGATTTTAAATCATACTAGTGAAGAGGAAAGGGGATTTATAGTCCTCCACTGAAAGACAAAAGATATACTCACAGAATAGAGCTGTGATGCGGAAATAAATGTTTCACCATCTTTTTCACAATCTGTTGTTGCTATTGTAGTGTCCATTTCTGTCAGTTTTGAATGCAAAGGATTATTTTGCATTGACTTATTTATTTCTCCAACCTAATATGAAAGAAGCAACAAATAAGTAAAAACGTGGAAGAGTCATGCTGAACTCGAAACATTAACTCTGTTTCTATCTCCATAGATACAGCCAGGCCTGTTGAGTTTCTCCAGCACCTTCTGCTTTACTTCAACCCCCTGAGCCTGCTCTGTCATCATGGCTGGTCTGCATCTCAACTCCATTTATCCTATTTTATTCCATACCCTTACTTAACAAGTATCTGGTAACCAGAGTCTTGAATTCCAGTTGTGACACAAAACATGGAAGTATTGTGGACTGACAGTGTGTTAAACTTCAAGACGACCTAGATATGGAATAGATGGATAAAAGCCAGATGAAATTTAATAGCGGAGTGTGAAGCGATTTAATTTGGTAGGAAGAACAAAGAAAGGCAATATAAACCAAAAGGTCGAGTTTGAAAGTGGATGCAAAATCAGAGTGTCCTTTGGTTCTATAAGCTGAAATCATTGATGCTGCCAGGGCAGGTTAAGAATGTAATTAATAAAGTATAAGGTCAGGAGTATAAAAATAACCAACTTATGATAAAATTATACAAACATTGGCTTGGTCTTAATTGAAGTACAGGTCTGGGCAGAAAGATGTGAAGACATCAAAGAGGATACAGAAATAATTCATGATAATAGCTCCAGGGATGAAGAATTTCAGTTACACAAAGAGAAGATTAAGAAAAATCCGACAGAGGTAACCAAAAGAATGAGGGAGATCTTGAGAGAATACATATTGAGAAACAGATCAGTTGAAGGAACTTTTGAGAATGAGAGGAAACCAATTGAAAATAATAGGCAAAACTTAGCAATGGTAACATGAGAAGATCATTATCTACTTTATTGAATCTCTGTCATTTTTGCAACCTCTAAGCATCATATTTGAACCCATCTATAAAGTTAATCCTTTACGCCAGAGTACAAGTCTGACGAAATCTCTGCTGTACATTTTTCAAATCTAATATATCTCTCGAGGTGCAGTGCACAGAATAGAAAGCAGTACATCAAGCTATGTCAAATAAAGACTCTGGACAACTGATATATTACATTCAGAGGAACCTCATTATCTGAATGGCACAGTGTGGGGGGACTATTTTGTTCGGATAATCGAATGCAAGATAACACAGTTTAGCCAAGCATCGGGACCTTATGATCTTATTCGGATAATCCAAAATTTGGATAATCAAATGCCAGATACCAAGGTTCCTCTGTACTTTGGTTTTGAATCTCGAGATAAAAGGCAATGTTCCATTAAATATTTGATTACATTCTGTACATATGCATGAGCATATGTCACATTTGTCACATGGCACCCCAAATCTCTCCATTTCTCCACAGGCTCACACTTGTCAGGAAAATATTCAGATCTGTTTCATCGGATGGCATTACAGACTGAACTTTATCTGCCAACATTTTGCCCACTCACTTAGTTTATGTTTTTTTGTAACAAACTACTTCCACCTATACACTTGCTTTAGTTTTGAACCTAGTGTCATCTGTGAATTTGTAATTATCTACTCTGATAAAGTAGGAGAAAGTGAGGACTGCAGACGCTGGAGATCAGAGTCGACATTGCAGTGCTGGAAAAGTACAGCAGGTCAGGCAGCATCTGTTTCTCGTCGATTCTCCTGCTCCTCGGATTCTGCCTGACTTGCTGTGCTTTTCCAGCACTACATTCTCGACTCTACTCTCATAAAAGCAGAATATTGATGCTGTAATTCTGAAAGTGTTCTGAAGAATCATCTCAGCGTTGAAACTTTAACTCTGTTTCTCTTTCCATTGATGCTGCCAGACTTGCTGCGTTTTTCAGCACTGTTTTCATTCCACATCTACGGGTTTACCATCAACCCATTTAACAAGGTCACCTCCAATTTTATGTGCTCTCATATTTAATCTTAACCTTGTGTGACCATTAACAAATGTAAATCTATAAAGACAACATCCATATTGCACTTCTATCCTCTGTCCTTAATCGCCTCTTCAAAAAATACAAACAGATTCAACAAAAAATTTACTGTAATAAATGACAAACTAAACACTGCTTCCTTTTTCAATGCATCTTAATTTTTAGCTACACACAAGAACACACTGCAATCTCTAGCCAGGTTTATCACACACTGCAATCTCTATGTAATTACAATTCTAGAGCAAACAATCCACTGTTTTTTTCAACTTCCAAACCCTTCCAGTACTCCTGCTTCAATGATTTTGATTAACCAGAGCTGAGCACTTGCATTAGTTTTCAGAAGGTCTCTCAATTCTACCACCAATAGTAAAGCCCATAACTATTCTGAATGGCCCAACTTTGCCAAGACAAAACTTAGACCACTGCGGATGCTTCTCTTCTATCAGAAACCATGTCCCTCCCAAGTTCAGCTGTAATAGCCCAAAAAGTCAAGCAGCCTGTTCAGTTTCCTAAGCACAAAGAACTTCTGTCTCTATGATGTTAATTGATCTGAAGGAACTGCAACAATTCAAGAAGATAGCTAGCTCACATCCCGTGAATGAAGATTTAAAGTATATTGTTTGTTATACAAATGCTATAGAATAAGTTTAGAGATTAGAGTCAACGTTAAGGAGTGTGAAGAGATTTGTCAGGAATGGGATGCTTTCAAAAGAAACATGATTAGGATGCAAGCCAGGCCCATACCCATAAGAAATAAATGCCAAGTATCCAAAGCTGGAGTACCCTGGATAATAAAGGATACTGTTGAGAAAACAAGGAAGTAAAAAGTGGCGTATGGCATTAGTGTAGTTTGGTGTTTGTTGGTCTGCATAGACATAGTGCTCAGTATGGCCTGTTTCTATGCTTTTTGACAACATAACTCCAAGCTTTTAATTTGATCTCTGTTCTCTTCACCACAGCAAATGAAACACATTAACCTTGCATCCAAGTAAAAACATTAATTAAATACTCTTGATCCCATACATATTAAAAAAAATAAATAAACAGTTCACATGTTCTTGTTTTGGTTAAAGTAGAAGGCACATAGAAACAGAAAGTATGTTTAGTGTTTAATAACTTTACAGGATTTTGGGAAACTCAGACAACGGATTGTAAACTCAGAGACTGCTGCCCTTGTCTCAAGCATAAATGTGTTTTCCTCAGTATAGTCACCTGAGTGTTCATCAAAAAACCATAGCACCTAGGCTAACTGTCAGGGAGACTTCACAGCAGGCAGCATGTACAATAAATCTAAAAACACAGTCCCAACTTAATAAACTTTATTATTATAACACAGAGTAACAAATGGTATGTGCATTGTTATTAATTCTGTTCCTTTGAAGAAAATATAAAACTAACATTGTCATTCCCTATGAAATCTTGCCCCAATTGACTCTAGCACAACGTAAAAACTGAGGCTATCAATCTTCACTTTAAAACCAGTGCTTATAAAGCATGCCTCATGGTACATGATGATACAGTGCATGCTCAGGCTGCTCCAGAACAATGGTGCACAATTGTTCTCATTTTAACATTCTGTTGTCCCTACATTCCTTAAAGAGGTCACAATTAAAAATCAGAATCACACAATTTATTTTCATTGCAGTTTCTGAGCGTAACTCTTAACAAGCTGCTCTCACTATAATGTTTTCAGTAAGAAGTTTCTAAGGGCCTCAGTTGTAACCTTCCACATGAATATTTCCCTTTTTTAACAGCAGTTGTTTAATATCCACAATGCTTAAATATATTTAACAAGCTATTTTTATTAAATCTAATAGATTCCCAACAATGCATCACTTGATTTACCCACCTTTTTTAGCATTAGTGCTTTGTACAAGTTAGCCATCTTGCTCATTTTGAAAGCTTCATATTCCATTTCTACAGCACATGAGTGAGGGTCTGCCCTGTTAGAGAGGAGAGAGGCATCAGGGCATGTAACAGAATCAGTTGCATAAATCTTCATTGCAAGAAAAAGAAAGCACATTGCCACAACTTACATACAAAGATCTCATAGAAACGTCTTGGTGAATGGAATGCAGGACAAAATTATGAAAGTATAACTGCATTTAACAAAGAACAAGCACTTTTAGATCAGATTAGATTAGATTCCCTACAGCATGGAAACAGGCCGTTCGGCCCAACAAGTCCACACCTACCCTCTGAACAGTAACCCACCCAGACCCATTCCCCTATCCTCGATTTATCCCTGGCTAATGCACCTAACACTGTGGACAATTTAGCATGGCCAATTAACCTGACCTGCACATCTTTAGATTGTGGGAGGAAATCAGAGCATCCAGAGGAAACCCACACAGACAGTCACCCGAGGCGGGAATCGAACCCAAGTCCCTGGCACTATGAGGCAGCAGTGCTACCCCTGAGCCGCCATGCCGCCTCTGGTACCTTTGGTACAATAAAATCAGTCAAATTCTGATAATCTGAAACTCCAGCCAAGTTGTCAGCCATTCCTAAAGGCATAATAAGAAATCCAATAGAGGGATACACATGAGAAGCTGAAGTTCGAGACTGATAACTCTATATTAGCTGAACCAGAGGACATTTGTCACTTGACTATGATAACAACGTATGAAAACAACACACTAAACAGAAAAAGATTATGAAGCTTCCCAACTAGAGGAAGAATGCCTCATTTCAGCCTCGGGACTCTATAACGACATGGCACCAACACTGATTTCACCAGTTTCCAAATCTCCCCTCCCCCATCTCATCCCAGATCCAACCATCCAACTCGGCACTGCCCTCTTGGCCTGTCCTACCTGTCCATCTTCCTTCCGAACTCTCTGCTCCACCCTCCCCACCGACCTATCACAATTACCTTCCACCTGCATCCACCTATCACCTTCCCCCCAGCCCAACCCTCACCACCAACCCCCTCCCCGAAACATCGACTCTCCTGCTCCTCGGATCCTACCTGACCTGCTGTGCTTTTTGAGCACCACACTTTTTGATTCTGACTCTCCAGCATCTGCAGTCCTCACTTTCTCCTCTTTAATTGTATTATGGTCAGGTTGTCATAAGGAGTCAATAAATTGAAGATTAAGACATTTTTCACATATTTACTGCATCATGGATTTTTTTTGGCATAGAATGTGGACAAATCAGATTATGGAGGGGCCTCTCCTTGTCTATTTTAAAGCTTGTGGGCAAGCCATTTGTGATTCAACTTATTGAAATGGTACTAGACTTCATTCACTCTACCAAAGATAGCCATGCCTTCAGCTGCCTAGGCCAAAAGCTCTAGACATCTCTCAACAAGTTTCTCCAATTGTCTCATTTCCTTTTAATGTCTCCTTAAATTCGACCTCTTTAATCAAGCTTTAGGTCACAGGTTTGAATGTTTCCTTCTTTCATGGAGAATCAATGGTTGTCTGGCTATACGTCTGTGATGTGCCTTGGGATATTTTGCTGCATTAAAGAAGCTATTGATAGAAATATAATTATTGAGGCTGTGTTGAATAACATGCGTGTGTACTTGACTGCCACAATCTTTACTCACCACTCTGGCTTTGTAATTCCATGCTGTTTATTCTTGGTCAGTGCCTCCTCTAGCATGTGGAGACAGTGTTCACGTGCCTGATATAGAATACATCAGTGGTAAAAGGAGAGACATAACAATTAGTTTATAACATGCAGTGCCATCAACAGAAATTCAACGTATAAACTTCTAGAATTAGAATTAGAATCCCTAGTGTGGAAACAGGCCCTTTGGCCCAACAAGTCCACACCCACCCATCCCGGTACCCCCTATACTTATCCCGACTAATAATCTACACTATGGGCAATTTAGCATGGCCAATTCACCTAACCTGCACATCTTTTTGGATTGTGGGAAGAAACTGGAGCACCCAGAGGAAACCCACACAGACATGGGGAGAATGTGCAAACTCAACAGTCGCCTGAGGCTGGAATTGAACCCGGGTCCCTGGTGCTGTGAGGCAATAGTGCTAACCACTGAGCCACCGTGATGCCCACAAGTTGTTTATCCATTGCTATTTTTCAAAATAAACAGATGTATTTTAATTCCCATGCCTAATACAAATTTTCAGACTGGTTCAGCTTCAGAATTTAGGTTGAATCAATTTCGAATTCACAGTCAGAATGATAGCAGTCAGTTCTTCAGATCCACAAAGGAGTTCTTTGTGAGTCTAAACCAGAATTTATCAGGAAAAATAATCTGTTCATGTATCTCATTGCTGCGTTTCGGATTTTGTAGTGTTCAAATCGGCTGCTGCTCTGCTTACACAACAACAGACTGTAAAGGAACACAAGATGTCCTGAAGTTAGGCAAGACAATGATAATGCAAGATTCTCCCAATGGATAAACCTTCTACTAAGGTAAAGAAAAAAGCTAACCCAACCAGTCACAGTAACTTTCCAATGCTTGTAACTTCTTCAAATAAAACCAATTAAAAAGTAACATTAAAGCAGGGACTTTGCTATCAAATCTAAGCCAAGATTACAGGTGAAAAATATCCACTATTGTTGGTGATTCAGTAAAAACTGGGCAGATCCAATCTGGCTCCCTCTCAGTACTTTCAGCCACCAGCACAGCACAAATTAGCATTAAACTATCAATCTCATTCAGGTAGTTTTATACAGGAAGTAGAAAAGTACTTCATTGCTGCAGTTGGAAACACGAAAGCTAAATTTGATGTGCACACTGTTGCAGTTGCATTGAAGACAGAATTGTAGACAGATTCTGGGTAGTCAAAGATGGAGGGCTGGAAAATTTCTAGCTGAAACAAGCTGTTCCTTTTTTTTTGAGGTGTTTTAGGTATTGGAGGTGATTTCCTCGAATTCCAGGAGCAGCAATTACTGTTTTATATGCTGTTGCAATGTTTTGGAACTTTGGAGAAAAAAAATATCAAAACAACACCACTTTTAAAAGGGAGAAGAACAGACAAAGGCAGTACATGGTCCGGTCAGTGCAGGAGAGAGAGAGAGAGAGAGAGAGAGAGACAGTGAGAGAGAGAGACCCACACTGCTAGCTGACACAGCAGTGAACCTGCGCAATCACTGCCTTTGCTGTTGAATTCATGTATCACTGAACATCGGAGTGCGTCTAGGGAAATTAACAAACACTGAAATTCACAACTGATCTTGGAGGAACCTGCTAGGGAGAGGTCACAGAGGAGAAACAGATAAGTGAATAGTTTAGGTGTGGCCTTGCTGTAAGTCTGCAGTAGTGAGTAGAGTGGGTTCTTTCTTCATTATATGTTTTATTGAGATATGTCTCTTATATAAGCCATAAGTGTTAAGTTAGCCAGGAGCAGTGTTTTGTAGAGGAATAAGAGTGTTATTTTCTGGGTCTGCAGATTGGAAGAAACAGAAATGGTCCTAAGTAGAGTGATATGCACTTCTTGTTGATGTGGGAGTTTAGGGCGAGTTTACGTGTTACTGAGGATTATATCTGCAATAAATGCCATTGGTTGTGAATCCTGTCAGATCAAATGGATCAGTTGGAGGGACAGTTGGAGGCAATGAGGAATTTACAAGAGAAAGGGGATGTGATGGACGGCAGTTATAGGAAAGGAGAAAAGTTGCAGATACAGTCACATAGATGAATTAACTCCAGGAGAGCGAAGTGAGGTAGGCAGGTAGTACAAGAGTCTTCTATGGCTATCCCCAATTCAAACAATTATGCTGTTTTGGAAAATGTAGGGTGTAATGGATTCTCAGGGGAGTGTAGCATGAATAGCCAAGTTTTGGGTATCGAAACTGGCTCTAATGTAATGAGGAGTATGTTAGGTTCCAAGAGATCGATTGTGTTCGGGGATCCGTAGTCTCAGGCAGATTGAATTTCAGTGGCCAGAGCAAAAAATCAGAATGGTGTGTTACCTCCCTGGTGCCAGGATCAAAGATGTTTCAGAGAGGGTGCAGAATGTTCTCAAGGGGGAGAGGGGTCAGCAGAAAGTCATTGTACACATGGGAACCAAAGGCATAGGAAGGGAAGAGGATGAGATTCTGAAGGGACAATAGAGAGAGTTAGGCAGGAATTTAAAAAGGAGGTCCTTGAGAGTAGTAATATCTGGATTACTCCCAGTGCTTCAAGCTAGTGAGGATAGGAATAGGGTAGAGCAGAATTAATGCATAGCTAAGGAGCTGGTATATGGGAGAAGGATTCACAGTTTTGGATCATTGGAATCTCTTCGGGGTAGACATGACCTCTACAAGAAGGACGTATTGCAGCTGAATTGGAAGGGGACTAATATACTGGCAGGGAGATTTGCTCAAGCTGCTCAGGAGGATTTAAACTGGTAAGGTTGGTGGGGGGAGGGTGGGACCCAGGGAAATAGTGAGGAAAGAGACCAATCTGAGACTGGTACAGTTGAGAACAGAAGCAGGTCAAACTGTCAGAGAAGGCAAGGGCAAAGCAGAGAACAAGGTAGGACTGATAAATTGAACCTTATTTATTTCAACGCAAGAGGCCTAACAGGGAAGGCAGATGAACTCAGGGCATGGTTGGGAACGTGGACTGAGATGTCATAGCAATTACAAACATGTGGCTCAGGGATGGACAGGACTTGCAGCTTAATGTTCCAGGATGCAAATGCTACAGGAAGGTCAGAAAGGGAGGCAAGAGAGGAGGGGGAGTGGCGTTTTTGATAAGGGATAGCATTACAACTGTATTGAGGGAGGATATTCCCGGAAATACATCCAGGGAAGTTATTTGGGTGGAACTGAGAAATAAGAAAGGGAAGATCACCTTATTGGGATTGTATTACAGGCTCCTAATAGTCAGAGGGAAATTGAGAAACAAATTTGTGAGGAGATCTCAGTTATCTGTAAGAATAATAGGGTGGTTATGGTAGGGGATTTTAACTTTCTAAACATAGACTGGGACTGCCATAGTGTTAAGGGTTTAGATGGAGAGGAATTTGTTAAATGTGTACAAGAAAATTTTCTGATTCAGTATGTGGATGCTCCTACTAGAGAAGGTGCAAAACGTGACCTACTCTTGGGAAATAAGGCAGGTGACTGAGATGTCAGTGGGGGAGCACTTTGGGGCCAGCGACCATAATTCTATTAGTTTTAAAATAGTGATGGAAAAGGATAGACCAGATCTAAAAGTGGGTGGCATGGTGGCACGTGGGCAGCACGGTGGCACAGTGGTTAGTACTACTGCCTCACAGCGCCAGAGACCCGGGTTCAATTCCCACTTCAGGCGACTGTCTGTGTGGAGTTTGCACATTCTCCGTGTCTGCGTGGGTTTCCTCTGGGTGCTCCGGTTTTCTCCCACAGTCCAAAAATGTGCAGGTTAGGTGAATTGGTCATATTAAATTGCCCGTACTGTTAGGAGCAGGTGTAAACGTAGGGGAATGGGTCTGGGTGGGTTGCGCTTCAGCAGGTCGGTGTGGACTTGTTGGGCCGAAGGGCCTGTTTTCCACACTGTAAGTAATCTAATCTTAAAAAAAAGTTGAAGCTCTAAATCGGAGAAAGCCTAATTTTGACAGTATTAGGCAAGAACTGATTGGGGGCAGATGTTCACAGGTAAAGGGACCGCTGGAAAATGGGAGCGTTCAGAAATGAGATAATGAGAGTCCAGAGACAGTACATTCCTATTAGGGTGAAAGGAAAGACTAGTAGGTGTAGGGAATGCTGGACGACTAGAGGAATTGAGGGGTTGATTAAGAAAAAAGAGGAAGCATATGTCAGGTATAGACAGGATAGATCGAGTGAATCCTTAGAAGAGTATAAAGGCAGTAGGAGTAAAAATAAAAGGGAAATCAGAAGAACAAAAAGGGGACATGAGATCGCTTTGGCAAATAGAGTTAACAAGAATAAAAGCGGCTTTTACAAATACATTATGGACAAAAGGGTAACTAGAGAGAGATTGGGCCCCTCAAAGATCAGCAAGGCAGCCTATGTGTAGAGCCGCAGGAGATGGAGGAGATACTAGACAAGTATTTTCCATCAGTGTTTACTGTGGAAAAGGACATGGAAGATACAGAATGTACGGAAATAGATGGGGACGCAGCAGGAGGGGTGGGAGACGAGAAACGGGGAGGAGGGTGGGGGGGCGTGGCCCATTACAGCGCAGGGGGGACCTGGAGTAGTATGAGGGGGTGTGGTGAGGCCCAGAGAAACGAGAGGATGGGGCAAGGCCCAGAGCAGCGTTGATGCGGGAGATGAGGCCTGGAGCAGCATAACTTACCTTGGTGCAACTGAGTGCCAATACCAGTGGACCGGAGGCTTGGAGCGGAGCAGGACAGTTGTTAGACTGGGGTCTGGCATGAGCGGTCAGACCATGTGCTGAACTGCTGGGCAATTTGAAATTCTTTACTGGTGTGTAGTGTCAATCCTTGAACTATGTTATAATTATCTTATTCTATCTTTTTATTTTAGACACTAAGTAATGCTACTACTTCTCCTCTTATTCCTCTTTTGTATCCAAGATTTGTACCTAAGTACTTGTGCCTAAGATGTACTCCTGTACTGGAGTACGTGACAATAAGGATATTCCTGGAACTGTTTGATTGATCTTTGATTGATTTGATTTATTATTGTCACATGTATCTAGATACAGTGAAACATTCTGTTGTGCATGCATACAGCAGACCGTACCATATGAAGTGTATAAGAGTAATAGAACAGAACGAGGAATACAATGTTACGGCCGCAGAGAAAGTGCACAAACAGCATGATCAACATTAAATTTAAAATTTGAGAAGTTCTCCCTGATAACTATGCAATAGCCAGATTGGTGGCACTATGACTGGCTCTGGGGCACAGCAGGAAAGGGTAAAGGTCAACAGGACCTTAGTGATAGGAGACTCAATAGTCAGGTGGACAGACAGGAGATTTTGTGGCCACAAACAGGAATCCACGATGGTGTTACTTCCCAGGTGTCAGGGTCCAGGATGTCTCATAGCGGCTGCAGAACGCTCTCAAAGGGGAGGGTGAGCAGCCAAAAGTCATTGTGCATGTTGGCACAAATGACATAGATAGAAATAGAGATGAGGTCCTGCGGAGTGATATCGAGAGCTCGGAAAAACGTTAAAAACCACAACCTCATCGGTGGTAATCTCCTGATTAATTCCAGTACCACATGCCAGTGAGGGTAAAAAAAATGAAATAATAACAATAGGAGGATATGGCAGATGAATGCATGGCTAAAGAATTGGTGGAGGGGCAGGGATTCAAATTTTTAGATCATTGGGGTTTTTTCTGGGGCAGAGGTGACCTGTTCAAGAGGGACAGGTTGAATCTGAACTGGAGGGGGACAAATATTTTGGTGGAGAAAGTGAGGACTGCAGATGCTGGGGATCAGAGCTTAAAAATGCATTGCTGGAAAAGCGCAGCAGGTCAGGCAGCATCAAAGGAGAAGGAGAATCGACGTTTCGGGCATAAACCCTTCTTCCTGAAGAAGGGCTTATGCCCGAAACATCAATATCTTGGTGGCCAGGTTTGCTAGTGCTACACAGAGGGTATAAACTAGATTGGCGGAAGGTCCTCAACAGCAGGGAGGCAAATGCCAAGCTGGAAGGAGATACAGTAATCCGAAATAGCAAAGCGAAGAGACAGGTCAGGCTGGAACATGACAGGGAGCAAGGAATGCCTGTTGGATTAAATTGCATCAATTTCAGTGCAAGAGGGTTGACAGGTAAGGCTGATGAACTCAGAATATGGATAGGTAACGTGGGCCTGGGATATTATAGCCATGACAGAAATGCCTGAGGGGGACAGTACTGGCAGCTTAATAATTGGTAGCTAGGGTACAGGTGCTTTAGGTGGAAAGAGGGAAGGGGAAGTTGCATTTTTGATTAAGGCAAGTATCACAGCAGAAATCAGAGATGAAATAACTGAAGTAAGGCTTTGTGGCTGGAGCTAAGAAATAAAAAAAAGAGGGTGGTGACATTATTGAAGTAGTCAACGGGAAAAGAATGAATATGGAGGAAGATTGATGAAACTTGCAAGAGGGTTGCCATAGCAGGGGATTTTAATTTTCCTAATATTGCCTGGGACTGCCATTGCATTAAGGGCTTAGATGGAGTGGAATTTGTTAGGTGGGTTCAGAAAAGCTTCCTCAAGCATTATATAGAATCCTACTTGGGAAGAGGCAAAACTCAATGTACTTTTGGGAAATAGGGCAGGACATATAACAGAGGTGACAGTGGGGGAGCACTTTGGGATCAGTGATCATAGTTCTCCAATAATTTTCAAATAGTTATGGAGAGGGACAAAACAGGTCCGCAGGTTCAAGTTCTAAACTAGGGCAAGGTAAACTTTGATGGAATTAGACAGGAGTTTGCAGGGGCTGACTGGAGTTAGTTTGTTTGGAGGCAAAGTGACAAGTGGGAGGCCTTGAAATGTGAGATAGATAGAGGTCAAGGTCTATATGTTCCTTTGAGGGTGAAAAGGAAGGTTGACAGGAATAGGGAACCCTGGATGATGACAGATATTGAGGCTTTGATCAGAAGAGAAGGAGAAAGTATAGCTCCAGTACAAGCAGCTGGAATCAAGGGAATTCCTGGAGGTATATAGGGAGAAAAGGAGTTTACTGAATGAGGAAATCAGGAGGCCAAAAAGGGGGCAAAAGATAGCCTTGGTTGAGAAGATTAGGGTGAATCCAAAGGGGTTCTTTAAGTATATTATAGGAAAAAGAATAACTAAAGAGAAAGAGAATAGGACCCCTCAAGTACCGAAGTGGACATATATGTGCAGAACTGCAGGAGATGGGTGAGGTCCTCGATGAATATTTCTGCTCAGTGTTTACCATGAAGAAAGACAAGACGACTTGGGAACTTGGGGATAATCCAGATCACAGTAGAGGTGGTGTTGCATGTATTAGAGTGTATGAAGGTGGATAAATCTCTTGGTCCTGACCAGATATAACCAAGATGCGAGAGAAGGAATTGCGGGGGCTCATTTTTTGCATCAATACCCACAGGTGAGGTCCCAGAAGACTGGAGGGTAGGGAATGTTGTGCCCTTATTCAAGAAGGACTGCAAAGAAAAACCTGGGAATTTTCGAACAGTAAGCCTAAAATTGTGATAGGTAAGTTACTTGAGAAGATTCTGTGAGATAAATAGATTAGTAGATACCCTACAGTGTGGAAACAGGCCCTTCAGCCCAACAGGTCCACACCGACCCTCCGAAGAGTAACCCACCCAGACCCATTTCCCTCTGACTACTGCACCTAACCTATGGGCAATTTAGCATGGCCAATTCACCTGACCTGCACATCTTTGGACTGTGGGAAGAAACCAGAGCACTTGGAGGAAACCCACACAGACACGGGGAGAATGTGCAAACTCCACACAGACAGTCGCCCGAGGCTGGAGTCAAACCTAGGACCCTGGCGTTATGAGGCAGCAGTGTTAATCACTGAGCCACCGTGCCACCCCAAAACAAGTCCACACCGACCCTCCGAAGAGTAACCCACCCAGACCCATTTCTCTCTGACTAACGCACCTAACATTGGTCCATCGCTGTGTGTTCTGGATTAGTGGTGCTGGAAGAGCACAGCAGTTCAGGCAGCATCCAAGGAGCTTTGAAATCGACGTTTCGGGCAAAAGCCCTTTTATTCCTGATGAAGGGCTTTTGCCCGAAACGTCGATTTCAAAGCTCCTTGGATGCTGCCTGAACTGCTGTGCTCTTCCAGCACCACTAATCCAGAATCTGGTTTCCAGCATCTGCAGTTATTGTTTTAACTCGTTTTTACATCGCTGTTTGTTATCTATATCAATGATTTGGATGAGAATGTACAAGGCATGATTAGTAAATTTGCAGTTGACTCTAAAATAGGAGAAATCATGGACAGCGAGGAAAGTTATCAGAAATTGCAGCCGAAGAAGCAAGCCAAGAAATGTAAATGAGCTATTTTGATAAGAGTGCGGCCTTCCATTTTGGAAAGTTAAATCAAGGTAGATAAGGTGTACATGCATTTGGAAAGACTGGGTTTGATGACGAATAGTCAGCATGGCTTTGTGTGTGGGAGATCATGCCTCACAAATTTATTAGAGTTCTTTGATGAAGTGACCAGGAAGGTTGATGAGGGCAGGGCAGTAGACATAGTCGATATGGAATTCAGTAAGGCCTTTGATAAGGTTCCACATGTTAGGCTGCACTGTAAGGTTAGATCACTTAGAATTCAGGAGGAGCTGGCAAATTAGATACACAATTGGCTTGATGGTAGGAAGCAGAGGGTAATAGTGGAAGGATGCTGTCAGACTGGAGATCTATGACTAGTGGAGTGCCTCAGGGCTTGGTGCTTGTCCCATTGCTGTTTGTTATCTATATCAATGATTTGGATGAGAATGTACAAGGCATGATTAGTAAGTTTGCATTTGACTCTAAAATAGGAGAAATCATGGACAGTGAGGAAAGTTGTCAGAAATTGCAGCAGGGGAAGCAAGCCAAGAAATGGTAAATGAGCTATTTTGACAAGAGTGAGGTCTTGCATTTTGAAAAGTTAAATCAGGGTAGGAGTTTCATGGTGAATGGTAGGGCTTTAAGGTGTAGTGAAACAGAGGGACTTTGGAATTCAGGTGCACGGTTCTCTGAAAGTGGAGTCACAGACAGGAAGTGAAACTGTTGCATTGAGGAGAAAAGTTGCGAAGTTACGTTGCAGTTGTACAGGACATTGGTGAGGCTGCACTTAGAGTATTGTGTTCAGTTTTGGTCACCTTGTTATAGGAAGGAAAGTATTAAACTGGAAAGAGTACAGAAGAAATGTTGCCAGGACTCAACTGTCTGAGTTATAGGGAAGGATTGGACAAAGTTAGGACTGCTTTTCTTTAGAGCATAGGAGACTGAGGCGACCACACTTCTTATGGATAGGGTGAATGCACTCAATCTTTTTCCCAGGGTTGGGGAATTGAGGACTAGAGAGCATCAGTTTAAGGTTAGAGGAGAAAGAATAAAAGGGAACCTGAGGGGCAACTTTTTCACACAGATGGTGGTACGCATATGGAATGAACTGCCAACAGACGTGGTTGAGGCGGGTACATTAACAACATTTAAAAGCATTAGGACAAATATATGAATAGGAAAGGTTTACATGGATATGGGCCAAGCAAATGAGGTTAGCGAGGATAGACATTTTGATCGGCATGGACCAGTTTGTCTCTGTGCTGTAGGACTGTATGACTCTAAGTCCATTAAGAAGTCTAATAACAGCAGGGAAGAAGCTATTCTTGAATCTGTTGGTATCTGTGTTTAAGCTTTTGTACCTTCTGCCCAACGAAAGAGATTGGGAGAGATTGTAACCCTGGTGGGCGGGATCATTGAATGTGTTGGCTGCCTTTTCAAGGCAGCAAGAAGTATAGATGGAGTCAATGGATGGAAAGTTGGCTTGCATCATGGACTGGGTTGTGTTCAAAACTCTTTGTGGTTTCTCGGGCAGAGCAGTTGCCATATCAAGTCATGATGGAGTCAGAGAGAATGTTTAATATGGTGCATCAAGAATTGGTAACAGTCTTTATGGGCATGCTGAATTTCCTTTATCTCCTGAGGAGATAGAGGCACTGTTGTGCTTTCTGGATGGACCAGGACAGATTGTTGGTGATAGTCACTCCTAGGTGCTTCATGCTCTCGACCATCTCCACCTCAGCACCATTGTAGACAAGGATGTGCCCTCAACCTTCCTTCCTGAAGTCAATGACCAGCTCTTTCATTTTGCTGATGTTGACAGAGATTGTTATCTTTACACCATGCCATCAAGCACCCCATCTCTTTCCTATATTCTGTTTTATCATTGTTTGAAGTCTGGCTTACAAAAGTGGTGTCATCAGTGAATTTGAGATGGAGTGACAACACACTTTGGCCACACAAAGAGATTGTGTACATAGTCTTGTGGGACATCAATGTTGAGAATTATGGCAGAGGAGAAATTGTTCCCTGATGAAGACCCCCGGCCAAAAATGTCAACTTTCCTGCTCCTCCAATGCAATCTGACCTGCTGTGCTTCTATAGCTCCACATCTATTGACTCTGGCTTTCAGCGTCTGCAGTTTTTACTGTCTCCTTCTTGCCGATTCTGCATATGGTGTTTTGGATTTCATTAACAGGGGCATCGAGTTTAAGAGCAGCGAGGTTTTGCTGCAGCTCTACAGGACCCTGGTGAGACCACACTTGGAATATTGTGTCCAGTTCTGGTCACCTTATTATCGGAAAGATGCGGAGGCTTTAGAGAGGGTGCAAAGAAGGTTTACCAGGATGCTGCCTGGACGGCCTGCCTTACTAAGAGAGGTTGACTAAGCTCGGACTTTTCTCTTTGGAGAGAAGGAGGAAACGAGGTGACCTGATTGAGGTATACAAGGTAATGAGAGGCATGGATCGAGTCAATAACCAGAGACCTATCGCCAGAGCAGGATTGACTGGCACAAGGAGTTATAGTTTTAAGATATTAGGAGGAAGGTATAGAGGAGAAGTCAGAGGTAGGTTCTTTACGCAAAGAGTTGTGAATGCATGCATTACCAACAGTGGTGGTGGAAGCAGAGTCATTAGGGACATTTAAGTGACTGCTGGACATGCACATGGATAGCAGTGAATTGAGGGGTGCGGAGGTTAGGTGATTTTATTTTAGATTAGGAATGATCCTCGGCTCAACATCATGGGCTGAAGGGTTCTAACTCAGCCTCAATCTAAATTCCTTGAAGAAAAACACTTTTTCTGCACTCACCTTATCAAGCCACCTCAAAATCTTATAGCTCGATAAAATATTCCATCATTTTGTAAAGCAATACATTTTATAAAATAAATTATTGGCAGGTGGACAGAGAGGAGTGGGGTTGCCTTGTTAGCAGGAAATGAAATTAAATCAATAGTAAGAAACGGAGTAGGGTCAGATGGTGTAGAATCTCGGTTGGTAGAATTAAGGAACCACAAAGGTGAAAAAAAACCCATAGTTGGAGTTATGTACAGGCCTCCAAATAGTAGTCAGAAGCTGGGGCGCAAGATACACCAGGAGATAAAAGAGATGCATAGGAAAGGTCAAGCTACGGTGATTATGGAGGACTTCAATATGAACGTGGACTGGGAAAATCAGGTTGATAGTGGATTGCAAGAAAAGGAATTTGTGGAACGTCAATGAGATGGCTTTTTGGATTAGTTTGTGGTGGAACCCACTAGGGAACAGGTAATACCGAATCCAGTATTGTAGTGCAATGAGGCAGATTTAATAAGGGAGCTGAAGATGAAGGAACCTTTAGGAGGCAGTGATCATATGAATGAATTTACTCTGCAATTTGAGAGGGAGAAGATACAATCAGAGGTAATGATATTACAGCTGAATAAAGGCAACTACAGAAGCATGAAGAAGGAGCTGGTAGAACTGACTGGGAGAAGAGCCTAGCAGGAATGACAGTGGAACAGCAATGACAGGAGTTTCTGGGGGTAATTCAGGAGACACAGCAGAGACTCGTCCAGAGAAAAAAGAAGCCTGCTACAGGGATACCATAAAACCTAAATTGAAAGCATATAATGTAGTGAAGGGCAGTGGGAAACCAGAGGATTGGGAAGCTTACAAAGATCAACACAGGACTACGAAAAAAAGAGGGAGAAGATTAAATATGAGGGTAAGTGCGCCAGTAATAGAAAGTAAGACCAAGAGTTTCTTTGGATATATAAAGGGCAAAAGAGAGGCAAAAGTGGACACTGGATGACTGGAAAATTACACTGGAGAGATAGTAGTGGGGAACAGGAAATGGCTGAGGAACTGAATAATTACTTTGCATTAATCTTCACTGTGGAAGACACGAGTAATATCCCAAAAATTAAAGAGAGTGAGGGGGCAGAGCTGAGTGTGGTGGCCATCACCAAGGAGAAGGTGCCAGAAAAGCTGAATGCCCTAAAGGTGGATAAATCACTTGGACCAGATAGACTACGTCCCAAAGTTCTAAGGGGGATAGCTGAAGAGGTAGTGGAGGCGTTAGACATCTTTCAGGAATCACTAGAGTCAGGAAGGGTCCCAGAGGACTGGAAAATCACTAACATGACAGACCCATTTAAAAAGGGAGTAAGGCAAAAGTCAGGAATTACAGACCGATTAGCCTAACCTCGGTCATGGGTAAGATATTGGAATCCATTGTGAAGGATGAGAATTCTGAATACTTGAAAGTGTATGGTAAAATAGGCAAAGTCAGCATGGTATCATCAAGGAGAGGTCATGCCTGACAAATCCTCAAGACCTCTTTGAGGAAATGACTAGCATGTTAGACCAAGGAGAGCCAATAGATGTTATCTACCTGGACTTCAAGGCGGCCTTTGACAAGGTGCCACACAAGAGGCTACTGAGTGAGTTAAGGGCCCACAGTGTTAGAGACAACGTGTTAGCATGGATAGAAGCCTGACTTTGTGGCAGAAAGCATGGAGTGGGAATGGCAGCCGGTGACAAGTGGTGTTCCGCAAGCCTCAGTTTTGGGACAACTTCTCACTTTATACATTAACGATCTAAATGAAGGAACTGAGGGCATTCTGGCTAAGTTTGCAGATGATACAAAGAGAAGGAGAGGGACAGGTAGCATTGAGGAGGCGAGGATGCTGCAGAAAGATTTAAACAGCTTGGGAGAGTGGGCAAAGAAGTGGCAGATGGAGTACAACGTGGGAAAGTCTGAAATCATGCACTTTGATAGAAAGAATAGAGACATGAAGTATTTTCGAAATGGGTAAAAAGTTTAGAAGTCTGAAGTGCAAAGAGACTTTGAAGTTCTAGTCCAGGATTCTCTCAAGGTAAACTTTGAGTCAGTAGTTGGGAATTTATTTTGAGAGGACTTGAACATAACAGTAGAGATGTACTTCAGAGGCTCTATAAGACTCTAGTCAAACCACATTTGGAGCATTGTGTACAGTTTTGGGCCCCATATCTCAGGAAGGATCTAAAGGTCCTGGAGCATGTTCAGAGGAAGTTCATGAGAATAGTCCCAGGAATGAAAACATTTAAGGGCTCTGGGTCTATACTTGATGGAGTTTAGAAGGATGAGGGGACATCTAATTGAAACATACAAAATACTGAATGGCCTGGACACAGTGGATGTTGGGAAGATGTTTCCATTGATAAAAGAGACTCGGACCTGAGGGCATAGCCTTACAGTAAAGAGAAGACCTTCTAGAACAGAGATAAGGAGAAACTACTTCAGCCAGCGAATGCTGAGTTGATGGAATTCATTGCCACAGATGGCTGTGGAGGCCAGGTCACTGTGTATATTTAAGATGCGATAGATAGGTTCTTGAGTATCATGGGGATCAAGGTTACAGGAAGAAAGCAGGAGAATAGGCTTGAGAAACTTATCAGCCATGACTGATTGGTGGAGCAGACTCGATGGGCTGAATGGCCTAACTTCTGTTCTTATATCTTATGGTTTTATAACCTCCCATCTTCCTAAATTTCCATGAGTGTGGGTCCACATCATAAGCCAAACCCATCAACCCAAGAATCAGCAATAAACCATCTCTGAACTATTTCTAATATAAGTACATCCCTCCTTGATGTGTCCTAAATTCTACAGTGCACTAGATGTGGTTTGATCAATGTCCTGTACAGTTGTAGCAAGACTTTTTGATTTACATATACTATCCCCTTGCAATGATATTCATCTGTCTTCCTAATTGCTGTACTTGCTTGTTGACTTTATATGATATATGTCTCAGGACACCCAGATACCTCCGCTCTGTAGCATCCTACAGCTTCTTTCCATTTAAATAATATTCTGCTTCTCTATTATTTCTACCAAAGTGGACTTCCTTTGGTTTCCCCACATTATACTCTATCTGCCAACTTTTTTGCCCAATGATTTAAGTTTTACCTCTTTTTGCAGGTTTGTTGCATTCTTCTGACAGCTTCCTTTCTCTTGCTTTCCTACCTATTGTTGCATTGTCTACAAATTTGGCATCAATCCTGTTGGTAATCTCTTCTTTTGGGTTCTTTGGTAAATTTGGCTATTTTTGGTCACAGTTCCTCAATGGGGATCATAACATTTGTTGTAATCCATCTGCAGACCAATTTGTGTAGATACTGTCCAGAATATATTGGTTAGGCAATGTCACCCAAAGGGTTTCTCCAGTTGTGTAACTACAAACATGTATGTTATATGAGAAATGTCAAGTTTTAAACTCGAGTTCATTCTGCACTATACATTGCTTCCAACTTACTGATATAAATAGTGAACACCCACTGTACATCCCTAGATATGTATACAGTGGTACCAACTTAAATCAATATCATTCGTTATTGCATAGCAGTTCAATTACTATTTCAATCCATACTACTTCTTAAAGAGGATATTTATGGTAATGCTATTCAGTACCTTGACAGACAACTTGGGTATTTTCCGATTAGCTGCATCTCGGAGGGGGCAGTCAGGATCTTAAAATAAAAGCACACATGATATAACATTAATTTTCAAATTTACCAGGCCTTTTGGCTGACAAAGCACTGAACTCTCTAAGTGCTATCATAGACTTGAGTTTATGGGCGAAAGTGAGAACTGCAGATGCTGGAGATTAGAGTCGAGAGTGAGGCGCTGGAAAAGCACAGCAGGTCAGGCAGCAACCGAGGAGGAGGAGGATCAATGTTTTGGGCAAAAGCCCTTCATTCCTGATTATCCTGCTCCTCGGATGCTGCCTGACCTGTTGTGCTTTTCCAGCACCACACTCTCAAATTTAGAGTTTATAGCACAGGAGTACCGGATTCAGCTCCTGTGTCTATGCCAGCTCTATAGAAAAGATAATCATACAGTATTCTCCTCCCTCCTTCATCAATTCCCTATCACATTTGAGAACTTCTGACCATGTTTCTATAGAAAAGATCTGAAAGAGAGTTGCGGCCTTAAAGAATAGCACATCCATTTAAATGAGATGATAGCTAGCTGTGTGGCTAATTTGAAGTTGGGTAAATTGATAAATAATGTACATCCTGGGCCGGTGACAAGTCAATGTTTTGGGTATTAACCCTTCTTCAGGATTAGATGTGTGGGGGGGGCGGGGATGCGCATGGGGAGAATAGCAAAATGGTGAGGTTGTGATAGTTTGATAGTTGGACAGAGGTAATGGATATGACCTGGTTGGTCGATGGGATGAATCTGGTTGGGAGATGGAATGGAAGAGATGAGGCAGGGCGAGAAAGGGAGCCTGAGGATAGGTAGGAAGGTTATTTGAAATTAGAGAATTCAATGTTAAGTTGTCTAAGCTGCAGGCTGTGCATGCAGAAAATAATGTGCTGTTCCTCCAATCTGTGGTGAATTATCTCAACTTTAGAACCCAAGTGCTTAGATTATAAGAATATATGATGAACCTTATATTGTCATACTTAATCCCCTCCTTTTCAAACAGAGGTGGCACAACTTCCAAATAATTACAAAATTGCAGTTAATGCTTGTGATTTTCTCTTTGGCATTCATCAATGGTATCAGAATAGCGTGCCTTTTTTACTTCAGATTTCCATCACTATCCCTAGTGCTATTTCGTTGTCTACAGCCGTAGTGTCAAATAGTCCATTTTCTTTTCCGCACTTCCACTCCATAGTCTGCTGTATAAACCAAGGTATGGTTCTCATTTGTATCTGTCATACCTTCAATTCACTCAACACTTTCTTTTCTAATCAGCTCTAATCCATTTCCTTAACTCTTATTCTTACATATTTATATCCCAAGCACCCCTGTTTAAAATCAAAATAAAAGCAAAATATTCAGATGCTAGCAGTCTGAAATAGAAACACAGCAGTTCTGGCATGAAGAATCATATCAGACTCAAAACATTAATTGTTTCTCCCTCTGCAGATGCTGCTAGACCTGCTAACTTTCTCCAATATTTCTATTTTTATCCCAGTTTAAAATCTATTACTTTTATGGTCTTCTCAATTAATCTTAGTTTTTGGCTCAGTGTAAATATCTTTTTTCCCCCGGTTATGTACCCTTTCGAATACTTGGATCATATTATGGCTATGGTGTTCTAGATGTTGAGATTTTATACTAAGAGGATTAGCAGTTAATGTAAACTTCATCAGAGAGATTTTCTGTACTAGCTTAGATTGCCAAAGGAGGATTGAGAAGGGTTTTGCAAAATTTTCCTCACCTTATTGATCCAAGTTATTTTCATGATCATTTTGCCACTCCTGGATTATAAATTTGTTGTGGATATGGGTGGGATGGGACAGGTAGTGTTCAACCAGCGTCAGTTGTCTGGGCTGACTTGCTAATTTAACTGTTCTTTCACCACCCGTCCTTTTGTCCTTTTTGGTGAATCACAGAGGAGGAGGAGTAGGTCATTCAGCCCTTCAAGCCCACTCTGTTATTCAGCATAACCATGACTGATCCTGTATTTCAACACCATATTACCATACTCACCACCCTCCCCATACCTCTTGATACCTTTAAATTCTCGAAATCTATCAATTTCTTCCTTAAACATGTTCAACGATATCACCTCCACATCCTAATGTGATGGAGAATTCCATGAGTACACCACTAAGAGTGAAGAATTATTTTCTCATTTTTGTTCAAACTGAGGAAACATCTGTGCATCCAATCTGTCAGAACTTTATATTTCAATGAGATCTCGTCTTATACTTCTAAATCCTAAATCTAAATTCTAAATCCTAGTTAACCCATTCTGTCTTCATTTGGTAAACCTGCCATACCCTGGAATCAGTTTAGTGAACCTTCACTGCACTCCCTCTATGGTACTTATATCTTTCCTTTGTAAAGGAGACCAAAACTGCACACAATCGTTCAAATGTGGTGTCATCGAGGTTCTGTGCAGCTGCAGTAAGACCTCCTTTCTCATGTACTCAAACCTTCTTTTAATGAAAGCCAATATACCACGTGCCCACACTAACTGCTTGCTGCATCTGCACGTTTGCTTTCAGTGGCATTTTGTTCATCATTTCCTAATCTATCACCACTTAAACAATCCTCTGCCATTCTGTTTATCCAACAAAGTGGATAATTTCACAATTATCCACTTTGTTTGGCATCTGCTAAGCATTTGCCCACCCAGATAACTTTCCCATAATGCCTTGAAGGCTCTTTACAACTTCCTCATTACTCACAGCACCCCCCAAGGTGTGTCATCAGCAAACCAGGAAATATTATATTTGATTCCATCATTCAAATTGTTGACATATATTGTAATATCTGTGACCCAAGCACTGAATCCTGCACTACCTGTCTAGTCATCACCCTCCACTCTGAGAAAGATCCATTTATTCCAACAGAAGAATTCTTGGAGATGTGTTTGTTTTGCTGCAGAATGAAATTTTATCTATTCTTTTCAAATACAGTGTAGATGTCACCCATCTTATTACGTTACTGATTTACCTCTAAACTTTCTAGACCTAGCACCTTTTCCTGGTATATTGGACTATTGTCTTTGAATTGGGCATCAGCATAGGTGCAGAAGTTATGCATGTGAAGGACACGGCTACAAAACTTCACAATTACAGCAAAAATTTCAGTTATTCACGGCAGTTTTGAAACTTGTCAACAGATACAGATCCACCTTGTAAAACTGCTCAAAATTTAATCCTGAGCATCAGACATACTACAGAGCAGCTTGTGTAGAAAATGTAACACTGGTGTATTCAGAGTTATTTTAACAAGGGATACTGTTCCTGAGGTATTTGATGAGGCATATCTGGAAGTCTCCTTTCAACAAGGGCAGATAATGATTATGAAATTCAACATCAACTCCATCTGAGCCATTGCAATTTTTGGCCATATGAGGAACGTGATGTTTGATGATAGACACCTCAAACCCAGAACCAAGCTCAAGATCTATGGGACAACAGTTCTACCTGCACCTCTGTATGAATCAGAGACATGGACAATGCACAGGATTATATCTCAAGGCAATATGACAATAATGCTTCCACAAAATCCTGCTAATTCAGTGGCAAAATAGGCACTCCAATATCAGGGTCCTGTCTCAGGCCAATACCCCCAGCTTCAAGGGACTGGTTACTGACAATCAGCTGTGAATTAGCTGTGTTGGGTGAGCCACATCATCCACATTCCAAACATAAGACTTCCAAAACAAGAAAATGTTTCAATGTTGTTCTGAAAGTCTACCAAAAAAAATGCAAAATCCCCACTGTCTAATGGAAATCTCTTTCTCAAGACCACCCAAACTGGAGATGGAATATCTGCTGAGGTGCCAACCATCCCAAACATCTTCAATAGGCCCAGGTAGAGGCAAGCTGCAAACAAAAGAGGAACATATACAAACCCGCGCATCCCACCCATTTCCTCTTCAAACACTATCTGCCCCACATACAGCAGGGTGTACGATCCAACACTGGACTACTTAGTCACCTCATGACCCACATCTACAGAATGGAATAAAGTCACCTTTTGGTCACAAGGGACTGTATAAACTAATTCGGTTGACTGGTGCTGAATATTCTTCATAAGTTTACCTCAGAAGATTTTGGCATTCAGGAGTTTTTTTCCATGCTTACATGACATGAGAGGATGGATGTGGCAATGCCTGGCCAAGTCTTTGTGCCAGTAACAGCACAAACCTGATGATGGGATTATCATACACAGTGCACAAGACTTCTACACTTCCTTTACACTGAAAATATATGCAACAAACAATGAAACGTGTAAATAAATGTTAATCAGACTCACCAGGTGGTACAAAGTTATCCTTTTCAGACTCTCCATTCTATGGGAAATAGAGTTAGAGATTAGGAGATACCTTGCATGGGAAGCAGAGTATCTAATCATATCACTTTCCACCTGCCTCTCCCCTTTCAGTTCTGTACTGCTGACAACATCCTTTACAGCTGAGAGTCTGATACTTACTCATCATCATTTAATGCAAATTGAATTTACTGCTGCTAATAGCTACCAAATTGGCCAAGTGTTTACCTGATCTTAAATCAATTTTCTGTATCAACTTTACCTTCCGCAGTTTCATCTGTTTCTGAAAAAATGCATTCCACTCTTTTTTTCTGGACTCATTTTCTCCATCTGATTCATTATCATCATCTTCATTACCATATCTGAAAGACAGTGGACTCTGTTAAAAACAGGACGATTGAACTGGTCAAATAACAAGAATCCAGACTGCAAGAATTTGCAACAGACCATTTTCACAACGTGACAACTCCTAACACACTCAGCAGTTGCTGCCTGTCTGTAAATTCATGCCAATGTGATTTGTTAAAAATGTTGAATATACAGATTCATTTGATATTGTGGAACTTGTCCTTTTCTTCTGGCTAAACTCTCCAGGCTTTTACATGCCAAGTTTGAAATAATAGCGTCCTGATGTACTTTGGTTTCGACTTGAATGAAATTCCATCTTATTGTTTGTGTCCTACAGTGAACCAAATCTTTCACCATGGTTTTGTGAAAAAACGAAAAGATTACAGCTCAGACGAAGCAGGTAGATTCTGACTGGTCAAAGTTCTGCCGTGGGGAAATCAGCAGAGATTGACACTCTCTATGACCTTCCCTCAATGGAAGAGGTGGAATGAAGGGACAAATGCCTTTATGCCTAAATAGGACAGGACCCTGTATGTTAAGAGATGTAGTTTCTAGCAATGTAAATATACCTCACACAACCTAACTGATCTTCAATTAGTTTCCAGTCAGAATTATTTAATGAATATTCCCAATTGTAGAATCTATTCTGATTTTGCAAGCACAAGCTGGTTAAATACATTTTGCACACTGCGAACGGTCAAAGGGATGTGTTGTTTGATGCAGTCTGCCAGACGTTGGGATTTATGACTTTTTACAAAGATGGCATTATGCCCACACAAACTCATATCACATGACTCATTTGTACGGCAGGCAAAATGTCTTTTTGACTTCATAGGAGTCTCCCATACTCAAGAACACAACGTGTATGTTTACTGCAAAGTAGCAGCTTATGACAGCAAGCTTCACCTTTATTCAAATTTTTGAGATATCTTTAGTGATAATAGCTACCCTAATCAAATCGTTACTTGCTGTATCTTGTGCAAACTCATGAAAAGACTTATAGACCACATTTGATCCTGAACAATGCAGTCAACAGAAATTACCCTGGATATAATTTTCAACAAGCTGGTAGGTTTGATGGCAGACATTTTGTCCACTTTCTGGGTGACATCATCAGTGATGAAACATCTATTAACAAACCTACCAGCTTGGTGAACAGTCCAACAACGAATCCAACCAGCTCCTGAGCTACAGATCTTCACAAAAACTTTAAATAATTTTCAACGAGGATACAATACCAAGTATGTACATCATAGGTCTCAAATGATAGCCAGATTAAATCAAACAACATATCCCTTCGACCATCCACCACAGCCGATGTGCTGATCTTGCTCAACCAATCCAGGCTTGCAAACTTCAGAAGACCATGCCTAACATTAGATGTGATTCTTCAACTGGATGCCATTTATTAACTAACCCTGACTGAGCTAAGAACTACGTGAGAAACCAATGTAAGATCAGTCAGGCTGACAGCATAATGAATTTGCCCTTTCTGTTTGCTACATATAATTAACAAAAAGGAACCTGTTCTATGTTGACAAAGGAATTTGATCACGTGTTGTACCATTTTCATTGACAAAAGGTCAATGGAACTGCCAATTTTTGGTGCATTCCCCACTGACATGTCCTGACCAGAGTTTATTTGCTTGATTTGAGATTTCTCAGCTAACTAAGGTTGAGAGCTCATGCCAAATATGGTCAATCAATTAGCATTATCTTATCATGTTGTTTGATTCCTTGCTGTCAGTCCCAACAAGCACAAGATAAAAGCTTTGATTGTATGTTTCTGTTTACCAATACTGGATAAATTGCAAATATTCAAGCAGCAATTTTTTGATCTGTGAACAAGCACAGGATTTTAAGCATTCATTTTATAATAATCTGATATTACATGCAGGATCCCATGTTGCTGAACATGCAGCAACCAGTTGGCTTTACATTTAACAAGTTATTTCCGGTTCACAGACTTGTTAAGAATAGAATCCCTACAGTGTGGAAACAGGCCCTTCGGCCCAACAAGTCCACACGGACCCTCCAAAGAGTAACCTGTCCAGACTAATTACCCTATGCTATATTTACCCCTGACTAATGCACCTAACCTGCACATCCCTGAACACTATGGGCAATTTAGCATGGCCAATTCACCTAACTTGCACATCTTTGGATTGTGGGAGGAAACCAGAACACCTGGAGGAAACCCACGCAGACCGGGGAGAATGTGCAAACTCCATACAGACAGTCGCCCAAAGCAGGAATCAAACCCAGGTGCCTGGTGTTGTGAGGCAGCAGTGCTAACCAGTGAGCCACCATCCCACCCTTGAATAAGCAATTTAATTCCTCACAGTTTTTTTTTGAGGAGTCACTTTTTTTCCAGTCACATCCATCGGGTTTCAAAGATAACGTTGTACTGTTAGCCAAGCGTGAAACCAATTGGACAATTGAGGAGAATTTTTCCTTAAATCCATTAATCTGAAACCAACAATAAAACATCTGTTTTCATGATAAACCAACATTAATTGTGCTTTGAGAGAGAGATGGTTATGCAGCTCCATAGTGCAATGTTGAGAATGAGAACCCTTTAAAAGATGGCTTGTCTCCTTTCCTACAATGTTCAAGCAAAGTGCCAACATTTGCATATACCAGCGGTACATCAATTGCACATGTCGATAATAAATCTTGCCAAAAGGAACATTACCTTTCAAAGCCATAGCCCTTTCTTCCTCCTTCATACAGATCATGGATGTACCCAAAAGGCCCCTGGGATGTTGGCATTTTAACAGATGTCTGAGCTTTGCTGATTTCGAATCTCTGAAGAGAATCCAACTGTCTCATCACAATCTCTGGGTTCTTGCAGTAATCACAGGCTCGATTACAGGCTGGGACCTCATCTCCAAAATACTTGGCAATGGCTGCATGTCGACACCTGCCACAAAATAATCAAAAGAGTCAACTTCAAAATCAGGGCCTGACCTCACTCTGCATTATTCTGTAATGAGCATTCAACTGACAAATACCATATACCAAACAAGTGAAGAGGATGCACACCATGTAACTTTCTTGAATATATTTTTAGTTAAAATGTGAAATTCTTGTTTTGTTCTCAGTTCCTCTGAAGCCCAGAAAATGCTCTGACTGCAGCAACATTTTCTAAACTATGCAAAAATCAAGCTAAGTGTCAGCCTTCGTCCAATTCTCTCTCATCCTCGATAATTTAATGTCACTCACCTAAGTCAAACTACACCCTAAAACATTTATCTAACCATGTGGTTTTATATCCAAGCTTGCCTTCCTAAGCATGCTGTTCCCAGGTTAAACAGTGTAACCCTCATGCCCATTCAAAGCCTGATATTCATCTAATTTTTCATTGCATCTAATGAAAAAAGTCTCTGTCCTTGGAAATTTTACAATACAGCATCAGAATCAAAACACTCCATAAACTCTACTCAGTGACAATTTTTACAGTTAATGAAATAACACCACGTGAACAAGTATAAATTTAAGTTTACAGAAAGAATTGAAGGGTAGAATTATTTTTAAAAAGTCTTTATAGATGGCAAGTACAATATCGATTTCTGTTTCACAAACATCATTAATAAATGCTTGTTTTTGAAAAAGACAAATATTAAAAGATACAACAGAGCTAGCAACAAAGTGAGTTTGGCTCGTTAATACAAACTTGAAGGAGTTAAAAGATCTGCTTCTGTACTGTGTCATACCAAAACTCCTGGATCAGTGAGCAGCAATTTTCTGAAATCTGGTGACGTATGCTGCATTCAGTATAGCATGCACTAAACTGACACCAAGAGATTGTACTGTTGTCAAAATCAGCAGCCTGATCCAACATTGATTAAAGAAAGCGCAAGTCACAGTGGTTTGTTTGGAATCCTTTATGAACTGTGCATCTCAGTGTCACTCCAGTAACAACCCGTGTAACTGCTGAGAATCAGATTAGTACAGAGAAGACACTGGGAACAAGCAGAATTGTCGTACAGCAGAATTAGAAGGAAAAAAGGGAAAGGAAAAACAAGGATATAGCAACGCTTCCTTCAAATTAGCGGTAAGGATTTATTGGCAAACAATAGTTGTCGGGGTACAAAGCTTTTAAGTTTGGGTAGCATGAAAAATGAGACTTTGCATCCAAATGTGCCGTTGTCCTATTTAACAACTATCTTACTACAGCTGGAGTATGGAGACCCACAATTAATATGACTAATGGGGAAAAGAGGAGGGAATAAAGACCTAGGTCTGCATTTTTAACTGGAAATGAAGATTTGACAACAGCTTTCAAATCCGACAAAAAATATGGGTGTCCCATTTCATTGCATCTTTGGAGCTCAAGAACTAACAAATGCATCAATAATGTGTGTGGTAACCACTGCCATGGAAAGCTCCATCTATATGGCTTGGGCACCATGGAGTCTCGCACTCACAAGCCATGCAGAGCAAAAGCCAGTAAAGTCTTCCAGCTCAATTCTTTCTTCATCCGTTCCAACTAGAAACAACGCATGTGAACACCGTGCAAGGGCAGGATTGGGCTTAGCTGCGATGGCTGAACCTACAGATGAAGAACCTCGTACTGCCCATCGTTGTGACCTGCACAGAAAAAGTGGGCACTCGGACAAAGCATAGGAGAGTTGCCAGCACTTCTGGAACTGAACCAATGAGAAAGTCCTGTTATCTGTCATGCCATATTGGTCCTCCATCTTTGTTCACAAAAGTAGTTCCAAAAGTTTGAACAGGCTAACTTAGAGGCTTAAGACCATTTGACATAGGAAAAGAAGCTATTTAGTTCATCAGGTCTATTCCACCATTCAGCTGATGATCTAATAATCCTCAAATTCACTTTCCTTCCTTATCCCCATAACCCTCAATTCCCTTACCAATGATAAATCAATAAACTCAGCATCAACAGCCCTCTGAACAAAGAACATTTACAGCCCAGGAACAGGCCCTTCAGCCCTCCAAGCCTGAGCCGATCCAAATGTACTGTCTAAACCTGTCGGTCAATTCCTAAGCATTTGTATTCCTCTGCTCCCCACCTACACATGCATCTGTCCAAACGCATCATAAATTAATCTACCGTGCCTGCCTCTACCACCTCTGCTGGCAACGCATTCCAAATGCCCACCACCCTCTGTGTGAAGTACTTGCCGCGTGTATCCCCCTTAAACTTTCCACCTTTCATCTTGGAAGCATCACCTCTCGTTATTGAATCCTTCACCCTTGAAAAAAGCTGGTCTCTATCCACCCTGTCTATACCCTTCATGATTTTGTAAACCTCAGTCAGGTCCCCCCTCAATCTCCTTTTTTCTAATGAAAATAAACCTAACCTACTCAATCTCTCTTCGTAGCTAGCACCTTCCATACCAGGCAACATCCTCGTAAACCTTCTCTGCACCCTCTCCAAAGCGTCCACATCCTTTTGATAATGTGGCGACCAGAACTGTACACACTATTCTAAATGCGGCCGAACCAATGTCTTGTACAATTTTAACATGACTCGACAGCTCTTATACTCAATACCCCGTCCAATGAAGGCAAGCATACTATATGCCTTCTTGACCACTCTATCCACCTGTGCAGCAACCTTCAAGGTACAGTGGACCTGCACTCCCAGATCTCTCTGCCCATCAATTTTTCCCAAGGCTCTTCCATTTATTGTATAATTTGCTCTAGAATTAGTCTTGCCTAAATGCATTACCTCATATTTGTCTGGATTGAAAGCCATCTGCCACTTTTCCACTCAACTCTCCAGTCTATCTCTATCCTCCTGTATTCTCTGACAGTCCCTTATGCTTTCTGCTACTCCACCAATCTTTGTGTCATCTGCAAACTTGCTGATCATACCAACAGTGCCCTCTTGTGGAACACCACTGGTCACGTTTCTCCATTTTGAGAAACTCCCTTCAACTACTACTCTCTGTTTCCTGTTGCTCAACCAGTTCTTTATCCACCTAGCTAGAACACCCTGCACACCATGTCACTTCACTTTCTCCATTAGTCTACAGTGGGGAACCTTATCAAACGCCTTACTAAAGTCCATGTATAATGACATCAACAGCCCTTCCTTCATCCAACAACTTGGTCACTTCCTCGAAGAATTCTATTAAGTTGGTAAGGCACAATCTCCCCCGCACAAAACCATGTTGACTATCACTGATAAGCTCATTCTTTTCTAAATATAAATAGATCCTCTCTCTCAGTACCTCTCGAGCAACTTCCCCACCACCAACATCAGGCTCACTGGTCTATAGTTAGCTGGAATATCCCTCCTACCCTTCTTGTACAGGGGGACAACATGAGCAACCTTCCAGTCCTCTGGCACCTCACTTGTATTTAAGGATGCCACAAAGATATCTGTCAGGGCCCCAGCTATTTCCTCTCTCGCCTCCCTCAGCAACATGGGATAGATCCCATCCAGTCCTGGGGATTTGTCCACCTTAATAACCTCTAGCATACCCAACACATTTTCCCGACGTATGCCAATGTGATCCAGACTAATCAAACGTCTATCTCTAATCTCAAGATTCAACATGTTCCTCTCCTCAGTGAACACTGATGCAAAGTAATCATCCAAATCTCTCTCATTCTCTCAGGTACGGCACACAGTCTTCCTTCATTATCTTTTAGTGGACCAATCCTTTCTCTCGTTACCCGCTTGCTTCTTATATAAGAATAAAATGCTTTGGGATTCTCCTTAATTCTGCTCGCTAAAGCTATTTCATGATCCCTTTTAGCCCGCTTGATTCCTTGTTTAAGACTTGCCCTACTCTTCCAATATTCCTCCAGGGCCCGTTCTGTTCTTAGCTGCCTCGACCTTTTGTATGCTTCCCTTTTCCTCTTGGCTAGTCGTACAATTTCTCCTGTCATCCACGGTTCACTAATCTTGCCCTTCCTATCCTTTGCCTTCAACGGGATATGCCTATCCTGCACTACCGTTAACCTATCTTTGAAAGCCTCCCACATCTCAAATGTAGACTTCCCTTCAAATAGCTGTGTCCAATCCACATTTCCCAGCTCCTGCCTAATTTTGATATAATTGGCCTTGGCCCATTTAGTACTCTTCCCTTAGGACCACTCTCTTCTTTATCTATGAGTATTCTAAAACTCAGAATTGTGGTCACTGTTCCCAAAGAAATGCCCCACCGCAACTTCTACCGCTCGTTCCCCAGTACTATGTCCAATATGGCCCCTTCCCTCGTCGGACTATTGACATATTGGGTGCTTCGTACAAATTCTACTCCATCCAGACCTCTGCAGTAAAGAAAGCTTCAGAACTAACTTAAGCATTTCCATGCAAGTGGTTTCATGATGAAAAATGTATTGGATAGCAGAGGTCAATATAAATGTCTAATTTCATGGACAAGAATATCTGTGTTGTGATAGACTGTATCATCTTATGGAATTGGTAGCAATGCTATACAAAAACAGAAGCACGTTTCCTCAATAAAGTGGAATACTATAATTACGGGCAACTAGGATGGGCTGGCCCAGCAACACCCCCATTCCATGAATGAATACAAAAAAACTCTAGTGCTATAAATTTAATGCCAGATGGATGCCCAAAAGTGAGTTCCGCGTCCAATGGCTGGAGCATGACCCCACTACCTAATTCTCAGCTAGAGTATGAGCTCATTTCCCAGTTCCTGACTCAACAATGGCAATTCAATCCTATTACCCAAAGGTTATTTGATTTGTCTAATGTCATTGACACATACAAAAAGAGTGACCATAAGGTACGAAATTAAGAGCAATGTCTAGAAATTGAAGACCAAATGGTTATCTCTCTAGAGGTGCTGATTCGTAGAAAAGGTGAGTAATGATTGCTGATAAGCACATAATTGGTTGTTGGTTCCTTTACAGATATAATTCAGTGTCCCACAGGTTCAGCTGAGTAAATGGGGTAAATGGCAATATCAAACCAAGAAGAAAACATCAGCTTACATTTATATAGAGCTTTCAACACAGTAAAATGTCCTCAGGTACTTCATAACAGCATTACCATAAGAATCTTGACAATATAGTATATCAGGACAAAAGAGTCGAAGACCAAAAGCCACAGATGCAGTTTTTGAAAAGTAGTTTCAAGGAGGAGAAACAGAGAGATATGGAAAGGTTTAGGGAGGAAAACCTAGAGCTTAGCCGCCAAAGCAGCTGAAAGCACAGCCTGCAAGTGGCGGAATGCAAAGACTCCGAAGGCTTGGAGGCTTGGAAGTGACTCGGAATATGGATGTGAAACCAAAGTTCAAAAGTTTAAGATTATTGCTCTGCTTAATTGGGAACCACTGTAGGTCAAAATGCTAGGATAGGCAAATGGACCTGGGAAAGTTGAGATGTATAATTTTGAATGAGTAAAAGTTGGTTTAGGATATAAGATGGAGGCTGGCCAATAGTATATTAGATAGTGAAGTCTAGAGGTAATAAAGGCATGAACGGGGTTTTCAGCAATAGTAAAGTGAGGCAGTGTTAGGAGGTGGAAATAGACAATCATGACATTTCTTTAAAACAACATTTAGTCAATAACTACCTGCCCACTGATACTCAGTTTAAGGTCCTCCAGGATCATTTAGTTCCAGACCTTATTCATGTTTAAACCAGGACTGATAAAGTATCCAAAGACCAGAGAGGAGGTGATTGTGACCGTCCTTGAAATTAGGTAGCATCTGACTAATTATGGCATCAAGTAAAATCAATGAAAATTAGGAAAACTCGCCACTGACTGAAATCATACCTAATATAAAAGAAATGGTTGTAGTTTTATTACACCCATCAATTTAGCCCCAGGATCTAGCTACAAGAATTCCTCAGGAAGTAGTTTGGTCCAACCAACTTTAACTGTTCCTTCATCATAATTCCAGAAATGGGCGTGATTACAAGATTCAGTGCCTTTTGCAACTCTGCAAAAAGTGAAGGTGACAGTGCACATGAACAACATCCCACATTGAGCTGATAAATGAAAAGTAAAATCAGTTCCAAGCAATGACCGACACCAAGAGAATCTAACTACATCCCTTTGATATTCAACAAAATTGCCAACTGTCAAAAATCAAGATACTCAGGTCAATAGTGATGAGAACAGCTAAATACTGTAAATACTGTGGTGACAAGAAAGGTCAAAGTTTTGTACTCTGTTGCAGGCTATTCATGTTCTGACTCCCAAAACTTTCCACGAGGGCAATGGAATAGTCTTCACTTGATTGATTAAATGCTACTTCAATGCCACTCCAGGAGCTTGTCACCATCCAGCACAAAGCAGCCAACTGTGTTAGTACCCTATTCATCTTCTTAAACATGTATTCCCTTCACTACCAGTTCACAATAGCAACAATGTGTACTATCTGAAAGATGCACAAACTCAATATGTTACAGTTCTTTCATTGTTGCTCGATCAAAAGTCTGGAATGGAAATTATTGTTGAAGGTAGCAATAACGGCTGACGTTGCCAACAATACACACATGCCATGTACAAATAAAAATAAAGTGTGGCTTAAAATATATAGAAATTTTTGGGAGTCAGAAGATGAGAACAGAGAGTAGTAAGGGTATGGAATGCTTTGCCTGCATCGGTAGTAGATTCGCCAAGTTTAAGTGCATTTAAGTCGTCATTGGACAGGCATATGGACGTACATAGAATAGTGTAGGTGGGATGGGCTTCAGATTAGTATGACAGGGCGGCGCAACATCGAGGGCCGAAGGGCCTGTACTGCGCTGTAATGTTCTATGTTCTAAAATGCAGCAGACCGGTGAAGAAATTCTAGGATCTTAATCACAATATTTGCAAGTTACGTAGATTTGGAGACTATGAGATTAGATTAGCACATTTCAAATGTCACTCTATTATTTATGAAAGACAAAGTCCATTTAACTACAGGCCTGTCAGCTGTGGCAAGTTATTAAGACCATTCACCAAGTGCAGAGTGATGGCGTACTTAGACAGTAGATGAGGCATGGAATTGTAATGAGTAACTCACATCTGACAAATGTTGTTGATTTGTTTTACGCCAGAGATCACTAACATGGTGAACGGATGTTGAACTATGGATGGTGCCTATGCAGATTACTGAAAGATATTTGACAAGGTTACACACAATATATTACTTTCAAAAATAAAAGCATTTGAATTGGAGAATAACCCTCTAATACTGGGTTGGAAATGTAGACTGGAAATTGGCTTGCAGGCAAGGGACAGGGTAGTGGTATGGCACACATTTACTGACTGGTGGAACTTAGATTAAGGAATAGAGAACGTACACAAAAGGTTGCAAATGATACCTAATTAGGTGGTTATAATTCAGTTATAGACAGATTATAAATCAACTAAATTACCACAGATGGAGCTCAACATGGGGAAGTGTAAGGTAATCGTAAGACCATAAAACATATGAGCAGAAATTAGGCCATTCGGCCCATCAACACAGCTCTGCCATTCAATCATGGCAATAGGTTTTTCAACCCCATTTTCTCGCTTCCTCCCTTTGGAAATCCAAATCATCTGTTTAGTATGCAAGGGAAAATCAAAACATTCTCGGGATACTTAGTGATGACAAACTGTGGGGCAACAACAGATTTAGATTTCCATACATAAAAGTCATTCAAAGACAATGTACAGGTATGAAAAATTTTTTAAAAACTAATGTGATGTTGACCTCAATCTCAAGGGGGAGACAGTGAATCCTCACTCAGAGTCAGAGTCATATAGCACAGAAGCAGTCCTTTCAGACCAACTCATCTGTGCCAACCAGACTTCGCAATCTGACCCAGTCCCATTTGCCAGTATTTTGCCCCTATCCCTCTGAACCCCTTCTTTCATGTACCCATCAAAACTCATTTAGTGTTAAGTGCATTAGTTAGGGGTAAATATAGGGTAGAGGAAAGGGTCTGGGTGGGTTACTCTTTGGAGGGTCGGTGTGGACTTGTTGGGCCGAAGGGTCTGTTTCCATACTGTACAGAATCTAATCTAAAAAAATGTTGTAATTGTAACAGCCTCCACCACTTCCTCCGGCAGTTCATTCCATCCATGCACTACCCTCTGGGTGAAAGAGTTACCCCTCAAGTCCTTTTTAAATCTTTCCTCTCTCACTATAAACCTATCCCTTCTAGTTTTGGACTCCTCCATCCTAGGAAAAAGGTCTTGGCTATTCACTCTATCCATGCCTCTTATGATTTTATAAACATCTGTAAGATCACCCTTCAGCCTCCAAAGCTCCAGGGAGAAAAAAACTCCAGCTTTTTCAGCCTTTCCCTACAAGCTCAAACCCTCTAAACCTGACAACATCTTTGTGAATCTTTTCTGCATTCTCTCAAGTTTAACAACATCCTTTCTATAGAAAGGTGACCAGAACAAAGGGGCAGGGGATATTGGAACTCATTTTGCCAAATGACTGTGGAATTAGAATTAGCTTTAATTGTCACATATATTCAATGAATATAGTGAAAAATTTGTACATCACAATGTAACCCTGCAAGTACAAATTCACCCCACAAAATGTGTGTGTGCATGTGGGTCTTTGTCTGTCTGTCTGGGTTGGGGGTTGTGAGTGTGAGAAAGTGTATGTATGTGTGTGTGTGTAGTGAGTGCAGAGCGTCTTAAGTCTGTGAGGGGGTGCTCACAGACTTAAGACACTCTGCACTCACTACACACACACACATACATACACTTTCTCATACTCACAACCCCCAATCCACACAGACAGATAAAGACCCACATGCACACATATATTTTGTGGGGTGAATTTGTACTTGCAGAGTTACATTGTACTTTGCTCAAAAACTGCACGCATTTGTGTACAACTCTGAGCTCAAAAACTGCATGAATTTATGTAAAACTTCGTTATCTCACTTTTTAGATTAGAATCAATCTAAACATCATGGCATAGACAGAGAACACAGGGAGGCCAACACCTTCAACATATTGTCTAGCTATCACCATTGTTAACAGCTAATCCGAGAATGCAACGTTTTTTGAAAAAGGTTTTGTGATTTACACATGAAAGAAGTGAAACTATCATTGTATTGTAACAGATGAAAGGCTTAACAGACCCTAATTTTTCAATGTATAATTTCAGTTACATCACACTGTAAATTTTTGCTATAAATTCTGTGTTAGGATTGAGCCCTCCACTACAACCTGATGAAGGAGCGTCGCTCCGAAAGCTGGTGTGCTTCCAATAAAACCTGCTGGACTATAACCTGGTGTTGTGTGATTTTTAACCATGGATAGGAACAGTTTAGAAGGATGTGGGCTAAGTGCAGGGAAATGGGGTTAGCGTTGATAGACATTTTGGTCGGCATGGACCAGTTTGGGCTGGAGGGCCTGTCTCTGTTCTAGACGACTCTATGACTCTTAAGAAAAGAATGGGTGGAGAGACAAGCTCTAATTGGAGTGTCCTACTCTATCGCCACCTTGGCCATTTGGATAGGGTCATAGGGTCATACAATAATATAGGATGGACACAGACTCTTGGGCCCAAACTGGGCCCATGCTGAACATGGCACCCATTCAGCTAATTCCAATTCCCCCATTTTGTCCATATCACTCTAAACCCTTCATATCCGTGCACCTACCCAAAATGTTTTTAAATGTTGCTATTGTACCTGCCTCAATCACATTCTCTGGGAACCCATATGCACCACTCTCAGCATGAGAAGTTGCCCTTCAGGTCCTTCTGAAATCTTTCCTCCCTCACTTTAAACCTCTAGTTTTCAATTCCCCATCCCTGGGGAAAAAGACTACAGAGGAACCTTGATTATCCGAAGGACACAGGCGGGATTATTTTATTCATTTAATCAAATGCCAAATAACATAGTTTAGTCAAGCATCAGGACCGTGCAATCTTGTTTGGATAATCCAACATCCGGATAATTAAACGCCAGATAATCGAATTCCTCATGAAATCTTGAGATTGATTAACTTTGTTCAGTAAAATATCAAAGGAAATTGGTGGGTTAAGAGATTTAAGGTTTAGATCAGCTATGATCTAATTGAGTTGGATTATAGATTCAAAGGGCTGAAGGGCCTCCTCTTACTCCTGTCTCAACATGTGCTCAGTTCCTGATAAATCAGTTTCAGATCCAACACAGAGTATAACCTTTTCAACTGGCTATTCCAAAATTGACCAATTGGGTACTAACTATGGTAAGGACGTTAACGCAAATAATTTCGTCAAAAATATTTATTAAAGCAATTCATTCCAATGCCATTTCCTTATACTCTGAAACAGTTACTCAAATTGGTCTGTAGGAGCGACTTGGCTGCCCTTATACTTGCTACAATGAAATGCCTATTTAGTAGCTCAACAAGTATTAATGGATTTAGCCAATACACTCCAATGCCTATGAAAAGTAGCTTTGTCCTTCATCTCAGGCCAAGCAATAGCAAACACAGTTCCTATATTTTCTGAACAGTAGCCAAGAGCACCTCAAAGAGGTCATTTCTTTGAAAACACATCTATGAATATAGCTGCTATTTGCTGTCAGACCGCAGTACATGCAAAGTGAGTGAGTTCCACAGAGCAGAAGTGAATGTGGCACTTCAGTGTAAGAAGTCTAAATGAAAGGAGGTAAGGACCAATCTGACATGTTTTAATAAGTTGACGTGCTTTTATAGAGACTGAAGTAAACTCAACATTCAGTAACAGATCTAAAACATAAATATACCAGGAATGGAGTTGAGAATTTAACTTAGTTATTGCTTTACTCCCAAAATGGAGATGGCTGAAGTAAAAAGAATGTAAAATAGAAAGTGACAGTGGTAGAGAACGATCGAGCCACTTAAATGTGCTGACCTATCCCTTTCCAAACTGGGGCTTCCAGTATGACATGGTTTCTGTTTTGTTTGTTTGAGTAGCACATTACATCTGTGCCAGATATTGATGAAATGAGTGTTGTTTCCTTTTAGGTAGCCTATACGTTTTTCTAAATCAGGAAGCTAATCTTTGCAGTGAATCCTCCACAGAGAAAGGTTTGATAATGATTACTGCGGACAGGAGCCAAAGCTCTAAGGTATTCAATAAGACGGATTTGAAGGACTTCAGTATTGTTTCTGTATTATGTATGTTTTCTTGGAAAATCCTCTGAACTGAAGTCTGCTGAGCAGAGTTTTCCAGTTCTGTTTCAGCGGATTGGTGTAATCATCCACTGGCTAACAACTCAATACAGTCAACATTCAAGATGTTAGTAAGAATCAGGTTACAATGAGTAAGAGATGGCCATCATCTCTTACAGTTTGGCTACTCCACAAAAATACAGAACCAATATGAAAATAACTTTTTAAAATTCAGTCATGGGATATGGATCTCACAGCCTGCAACCTGGAGAAAGTGAGGACTGCAGATGCTGTGGTGCTGGAAAGACACACCAGGTCAGGCAGCATCTTCCTGCTCCTCTGATGCTGCCTGATGTGCTGTCTCTTTCTAGCACACCCAGCACTTACTAGCCATCTTTAATTGTCGAGGTGGTGATGGTGAGCAGCAGTCTTGCAACACCACAGCCCATGTGATGTAAGGACATCCATAGTGCTGATAGGAAGGGAACTCCAGGATTTTGACCCAGGACAATGAGGGAACAGAGATATATTTCCAAATCAAGATGCTGGATAAGTTGGTTAGGAACTTTAACTTGATGATGTTCCTGTGCATCTGCAGCCCTCATCTTTCTAGGTGGTATTGATTTACTGTGATTCATTTTTATTCACATAATAATTTTTACGACCTCAGCATACTCCATAATCTTAACTAAATGGTGTCAAAGCATGATTACTGTTTTAATGAAGGACATGTTTTAATTTATGCATAGTGATGGCCCATAAATGACAATGTGATAATGACCAAATATGTGTTGGTGGCTTTGGTTTTGGGATAAATATCAGCCAGGACACTGGACATATCTCCTTTTCTTCTTTAGTATCTTCAAGATGGCAGCCTGGGCCTCAGTTTAACAGTTTGTCTACAAATATAGCACACCCTTAGCATAAGCCTGATTCATGCATGCTGGTCTCTGGAGTAGAACTCAAATCCACAATCTTCTATCTCAGAAACAAGAGTGTTACCTATAGTGTAACACAGTTATAGAATTACACAGCACGGAAACAGATGCTTCAGTCCAGCCAGTCCATGCCGACCTCAATCCCAAATTAAACGTCCCACTGACCTGCACTTGGCCCATACCCTTCCAAACATTTCTTATTCAGATACTTATCTAAATATCTTTGAAATGTTGCAACTTCCTTTGGATGGCCATTCCAAACACAAACAATTCTGTGGCATAAAACGGACCCCGAATCTTTTTTAAATCTTTCTCCTCTTGCCTTAAGAATATGCCCTTTAGTCTTGAAATTCCCCTCCCTGGAGAAAAGACCTGCCATTCACATTACCTATACCCCTCATGATTTTATAAACCTCTATACAGTCACACTTCAACCTCCAGTGAAAAACACCCCAGCCTATCTAGCCTCTCAAATAGTGGGATAAGAGCGGCCGGTATGGGAAAGTATTTAATTGGGGGAGGGGGCATTACAATGCCAATAGGCAGGAACTGGGGTGCCTAGGTTGGGAACAGATGTTGAGGAGGTTGTTGAGGGAGCACTTGCAGATAATGTTGGATAGGTTTGTTCCACTGAGGCAAGGAGGGGATGGTAGGGTCAATGAAACTTGGGTGACAGGGGTTGTGGAACATCAAGTAAAGAGCAAGAAGGAAGCTTACCTAAACCTGAGGAGGCAAGGATCAGGTAGGACTCTAGAAGGTTACAAGGTTGCCTGGAAGGAACTGAAGAATGGACTTCGGAGAGCTAGACGGGAACACGCAATAGTTTTAGCAGGTAGGATTAAGGAACATGCCAAGGCATTCTACACTTAGGTGAGGAACAAGAGAATGGCCAGACGGACTGTAGGGCCGAATCAAGGATAGTGAAAGGAACTAGCGCCTGGAGTCAGAGGAGGTAAGGGAGGTCCGAAATTAATACTTTGCTTTAGTTTTCACTACTGAGAGGGACCTTGATGTTTGTGAGGACAGCATAAATTAGCTGATATTCTCAACCAGGTTGATGTTAAGAAGGAGGATGTGCTGAAAATTTTCTAAAATATAAGGCTAGATAAATCCCCTCGGCCAGATGGGATATACCCAAGGTTACTACAGGAAGCGAGCGAAGATATTGATGCGCCTTTGGCGATGGTCCTTGTGTCTTCATTGTCCACTGGAGTAGTACCAGATGATTGGAGGATGCCAAATGTTATCCCCTTGTTCAAAGTTGAAAATCACACAACACCAGGTTACAGCCCAACAGGCTTATTTGGAAGCACTAGCTTTCAGAGCAGCACTCCTTCATCAGATGGTTGTCAACCACCTAATGAGGGAGTGGCACTCCAAAGGTTAGTGCTTCCAAATAAACCTGTTGGACTATAACCTTGTGTTGTGCAATTTTTAACTTTGTCCACCCCAGTCCAACAGCGGCACCACCAAGTCATGGCTCCCTTGTTCAAGTATCGGAATAGGGATAATGGTGGGAATTACAGACCAGTCTGTCTTACATCAGTGGTGGGCAATTTACTGAATAGGATTCCGAGAGAGACAGGATTTATGATTGCTTGGGAAACTTAGTTTGATTAGAGATAGTCAGCATGGCTTTGTGAGGGGCAGGTCATGCCTCACAAGCTTTATTAAATTATTTGAGGATGTGACAAAACACGTTGATGAAGATACAGCAGTGGATGTAGTATATATGGAATTTAGCAAGGCGTTTGATAACGTTCCCCATAGTAGCATCATTCAGAAAGTAAGGAGGCATGGGATACAGGGAAATCTGGCTGTCTGGATACAGAATTGGCTGGCCCATAAAAGGCAGAGGGTACTAGTAGATGGAAAGTTTGCAGCCTGGAGCTTGGTGACCAGTGGTGTTCTGCAGGGACCTGTTTTGGGACCTCTGCTCTTTGTGGTCTTTATAAATGACTTTGATGAGGAAGTGGAATGGTGGGTTAGTAAGTTTGTCAATGACACAAAGGTTGGAGGAGTGATGGCTAGTGTGGAGGGCTGTTGTAGGTTGCAACAGGACATTGACAGGATGCAGAACTGGGCTGATAAGTGGCAGATGGAGTTCTACCTGGAAAAGTGTGAAGTGATTCATTTTGGAAGGATGAATTTGAATGCAGAATACAGGGTTAAAGGCAGGATTCTTGTCAGTGTGGAGGAACAGAGGGATCTTGGGGCCCACGTTCATCAAAGGTCCAGAGGATTAGATATGGTAGACAGTGAAAGTCTTTTTCCTAGGATGATGATGTCAGTTTGTACGAGGGGGCATAACTACACATTGAGGGGTGATAGGTTTAAGACAGATGTCAGAGGCAGGTTCTTTACTCAGAGAGTGGTAAGGGCGTGGAATGCCCTACCTGCCAATGTAGTTAACTCAGCCACATTAGGGAGATTTAAATAATCCTTGGATAAGCACATGGATGGTGATGGGATAAGGTAGGGGGACAAGCGGAGAATAGTTCACAGGTCGGCGCAATACCGAGGGCCGAAGGGTCTGTTCTGCGCTGTATTGTTTTATCTTCTATCCCTCAAAGTTGCCACCCAAGTTGACAGGATTGTTAAGAAGGCGTATGGTATGTTGGCTTTCATTAGCAGTTTAACAGATTATGCTGCAGCTCTATAGAGCCCTAGTTAGACCACACTTGGAATATTGCATTTAGTTCTGGTCACCTCATTATAGGAAGGATGTGGAAGCTTTAGAGAAGGTGTGGAAGAGATTTACCAGGATGCTGCGGGAATAGAGGGCATGTCGTATGAAGAAAGGTTGAGGGAGCTAAGGCTTTTCTCTAAGGTGATTTGATAGAGATGTACAAGATGATGACAGGCATAGGTAGAGTGGATAACCAGAGACCTTTTCATGAGGCTATTACGAGGTGGCATAATTTCAAGGTGATTGGAGGAAGGCTTAGAGGAGCTATCTGTTCATTACGCAGAGAGTGATGGGTGTGTAGAATGCACTGCCAATGGTGGTAGTGGAGTCAGATACATTAGATACATTTAAGTGACTCTTGGATAGGCACATGGATGAGAGTAAAATGAAGGGTATGTTGGTTAGTTTGATCTTAGAGTAGGATAAAAGGTCAGCACAACATCAAGGGCCGAAGGTCCTGTATTGTGCTGTGCTGTTCTATGTTCTAGGTTCTTCCATAATTCAAACTCTCCATAACATCTTAGTAAATCTCTTCTGAACCCTCTCCAGCTTAATTATACCCTTCATAGAATCACAGAATCGCTACAGTGTGAAAACAGGCCATTTGACCCAATTAGTCCGCACTCGCTGTCCGAAGAGCAACTCATCCAGACTCATTCCCCTACCCTATACTTACCCCTGACTAATGCACCTAACCTACACATCCCTGAACACTAAATTTAGCATGATCAATGTACATGTATTTGGAAAGGCAAGGACTGATTAGGGATGGTCAACATGGCTTTGTGCGTGGGAAATCATGTCTCACAAACTTGATTAAGTTTTTTCAGAAAGTAACAAAGAGGATTGATGAGGGCAGAGTGGTAGATGTGATCTATATGGACTTCACTAAGGCATTTGACAAGGTTCCCCATGGGAGATTGGTTAGCAAGGTTAGATCTCATGGAATAAAGGGAGAACTAGCCATTTGGATACAGAACTGGCTCAAAGGTAGAAGACAGAGGGTGGTGGTGGAGGGTTATTTTTCAGACTGGAGGCCTGTGACCAGTGGAGTGCCACAAGGATCGGTGCTGGGTCCTCTACTTTTTGTCATTTACATAAATGATTTGGATGCGAGCATAAGAGGTACAGTTAGTAAGTTTGGAGATGACACCAAATTTGGAAGTGTAGTGAACAGCAAAGAGCGTTACCTCAGATTACAACAGGATCTGGACCAGATGGGCCAATGGGCTGAGAAGTGGCAGATGGAGTTTAATTCAGATAAATGTAAGGTGCTGTATTTTGGGAAAGCAAACTTTAGCAGGACTTATACAGTTAATGGTAAGGTCCTAGGGAGTGTTGCTAAAAAAAGAGACCTTGCAGATTCATAGCTCATTGAAAGTGGAGTCACAGGTAGATAGGACAGTGAAGAAGGCACTTGGTATGCTTTCCTTTATTGGTCAGAGTATTGAGTGTAGGAGTTGGGAGATCATGTTGTGGCTGCACAGGACATTGGTTAGGCCACTGTTGGAATACTGCGTGCAATTTTGGTCTCCTTCCTATCGAAAAGATGATGTGAAACTTGAAAGGGTTCAGAAAAGGTTTACAAGGATGTTGCCAGGGTTGGAGGATCTGAGCTATAGGGAGAGGCTGAACAGACTGGAGCTGTTTTTCCTGGAGTGTCGGAGGCTGAGGGGTGACCTTATAGAGGTTTACAAAATGATGAGGGGCATGGAGAGGATAAATAGACAAAGTATTTTCCCTGGGGTCGGGAGTCCAGAACTAGAGGGCATAGGTTAACGGTGAGAAGGGAAAGATATAAAAGAGACCTAAGGGGCAACGTTTTCACACAGAGGGTGGTGCGTGTATGGAATGAGCTGCCAGAGGAAGTGGTGGAGACTGGTACAATTGCAACATTTCAGAGACATTTGGATGGGAATATGATTTGGAAGGGTTTGGAGGGATACGGACCGGGTGCTGGCAGGTGGGACTAGATTGGTCGGGATATCTGGTCGGCATGGACAGGTTGGACCGTAGGGTCTGTTTCCATGCTGTACATCTCTATGACTCTATGACTCTAATTCACCTAATCTGCACATCTTTGGATTGTGGGAGAAAGCCGAAGCACCTGGAGGAAACCACGCAGACACGGGGAGAACGTGCAACCTTCACATGGGCAGTCGCCCAAGGCTGCAGTCAAACACGGATCCCTGCCGCTGTGAGGCAACAATGCTAATAACTGAGCCACTGTGCCGCCAGGGTGACCAGAACTGGACACACTACTCCAGAAGAGACCTCACCAATGTCCTATACAACCGCAACATTACATCCTAACTCCTCTCCTCAAAAGGTCTGAGTAACGAAAGCAAGCATGCTAAATGCCTTCTTAACCACCTTATATATCTGCAATGCAAACTTCAAAGAATTAAGGACCTGAACCTCTTGGTCTGTCTGTCCTACCCAAGGCCCTACTTTTAATTGTAAAAGTCTTGCCCTTGTTTGTTTTACCAAAATGCAATAGCCTGCATTTATTCAAATTAAATTCAGTTTAGCACTTTTCAGCTCATTGACCCAATTGATCAAGGTTACTTCAGAATATTAAATAACCTTCTTCACGGTTTATTATACCACCAATCTTGGTGTCATTTGCAAAGTTACTAACCATGCCTTCTATATTCTCATTTAAATCATTTATTAAATGACAAACAAAAGTGGATCCAGCACTGACCCTTATGGAACACCAAGAGTCACAGGTCCCCAGTCCAAAACCCATCCTCCACCATCAGTCTATCTCTTGCTGGTTATCCAATTTTGTAAACAATTGGCAAGCTCACCTTGAATCCCATGCGAAACCTTATCAAAGGCTTTAATCAAGTCCAAGTACCTGAAAGGTTACCTCATAAGATAAGTTTTATCTACTTTTAAGAATATCCTGAGTCTAGTTAGGACTCTGATAGCTCAGTGATATAATGCTGATAATAGTAAAAAATAAAATGCAACATAACTAGCTCTTAAGAACTATGCAATAAATCTCTGTCTATTAAAACTGAGCCCCAATTCTACTAAACTCGAGAAAGTATCTTTGCCCACTTGCTGTTAGTGACCTCAACTAATACCATTAAGAAGAACTGACGACATTGAATATATTCTGGATTAGTGGTGCTGGAAGAGCACAGCAATTCAGGCAGCATCCGAGGACAGGCAAAATCGACGTTTCGGGCAAAAGCCCTTCACGAGACATTGAATATAGCCAAGACAACTCAGTTTGTTTCAGTAGACATGGCCACAAAGGATACCACTCGCAGGCTGAGCTCATAGCCCAGTATGCCATAGTTGAAATCATGCTCAGAATATACATGTCATGTTCCAGTACATTTTAAACTATTAGCTACTACTTTAAAATTTTGAACACATTGTTAAAATAGCTACTGCAAACCACATGACCTTTAGTGTTTTGAGTTCTGAGTATAAGCTAACCAAGTATGAACATTCAAAATTAATCAGGAATTCACAAATCCCTTTGTTTAAGGGTAGATTATCAGCAAGAGACCTAGACCATTCCAGCCAGGTTTTCTTCCTGTTTCACCAAGGGTGTATGATATAATAACTCAATGGAGGTGGGCTGAATGTGGATGAATCCCATCCAGCTTCCAATGGTTGGTTGCCTCATCCAAACCAAGTGTGCATCTCAAGGTGTGAGGTGACTGCACAGGATCCATAACCAAAACATCATTTTTTCTTGTAAAAGGAGCTTGGAAATTGGACAAGTTACATGGTGAGGCTATCATTCTGTTTTCTGCTTTTAATACAAGAATCTTTTCTGCAAAATCAGAGTTCCAACAGAAAGTCATCACTTGCTGCAAGTCAACTAAGCATCTGAGGACATAAACAACATTAACTTAAAAGAAAGTTGACCCCCCCCCCCCCCCCCCCAACCTGTTCCAACTTTGAATTCAGCTGAAAATAACCTCAGAAATTTGACTGTAAGGAGCCTTGCAGCTTGCATAGAATTCTCTACTTTACAGCACCTCTTCAGCCAAAATATTAACTCTTGAAAGAAACTAAAAAGAGACTGACACAATCATATATTGTTTTATTCTTGTTTGTGTGGTACTGCGTGCAAGATGTCAAATTATAAATATTCAGGGTTTCTTTTTATGTATTTGCCCAATCCATCTGGGTGTTACTGACTATGCCAGCATCTCTTGTCCATCCTTAATTGCCCAATGGACAGTCAACAGCAAACAATAGTTTTGAAGTCACATGTAGGACGAGAAATTTCTTTCCCAAAAGGGTATTAGCATACAAGATGAGTTTTTACGAATTTCACCATCTGCTACGCTGAGATTTGAACCCATATTCCTGGAGCATTAACCTGCTGTTACAGATTACTAACCCAATTTACACCAAAACTAAATCTGTGATAATAAATAACCTTTCTCACTTTAAAACTCTCAAAACTCTTGCTTTTGGAAATTGAGATGATCACTCCAAGACAAAGAAAATATATAGGTTTTACATACAAAACAAACACTGATCTCAAGCCATGGAAAACTCTTGATTTCTATCCATAACAGTACTGCAGGAAAGAAAAGAAATGCTGGAAATGAGTAAAATGGCCACCTGTTGTAGAAGGTCCTCAGGTGCTGTTAGGCCCGTTTTATAAATCAAACACTTCTTTCCATTGTATCTAAAGTTCAGATTCTTTAACTGTTGTGTATATTTTTCAGGCTCATTCCTTGCCTAATAACCGGATATTTCAAAAATATTAAAACATAAACCTGTCTTTTACAGTGGCCCATTCATCACCATCCTGTAGTAAAACTTTCGTTTCCTCCTCTCCTGCAGCTCTGTCAGAATGTCTTCTGAAGCTAACCTCTGGGAATACTGGGAGAGTCTAATCAATAGACTACTCAGCAAACTTCACGACTTTCACCAGTCTGACATTCTAACACGTACTTCATTTATCATCATCCTGATATTCATCTGTAAGTACCAGCTAAAATTGTCGGGTATAAATTTATAGTAGATTTGCTGAATATTTTATTTGTTTTATTATTGTTACATGCACCTAGTTGCAGTGAAAAGTTTTGTTTTGCTTGCAGTACAAGCAGATCATAGGGTGACTGAACAGAGTGAGGAATACAAAGCTACAGTTGCAAAGAAGGTGCACAAAAAGCAAGATCCAACATTAGATTTTAAATTTGAGAGGTCCATTCAGAAGGAGAAAGTGAGGACTGCAGATGCTGGAGATCAGTCGAAAAATGTGGCGCTGGAAAAGCACAGCAGGACAGGCAGCACAGCAGGACAGGCAGCATCCGAGTCGACGTGTCAAGCAACCCCACCCCTCCACCCGCAACAAGGAGGGTCCTCACCTTCCACCCACCAATCTTCAGATACAATGCATCATCCTCCACCATTTCCATCATCTACAGTCAGACCCCACTACCAGAGATATGTTCCCCTCCCTACCTCTGTAGGCATTCTGCAGAGACCACTCTCTCCCATTCCTGATAAAGGGCTTAAGTCTATTCAGAAATCTAATAGCAACAGAGAAGAAACTGTTCTTGAACCTGTTAGTGTAAGAGCTTAAGTGTTTGTACCTTCTTCCTGATGGAAGAGGTTGGGAGAGATTCGAACTGGGGTGGGAAGGATCTTTGATGAGATTGGCTCAGACTTGAAGTAGGTCATTGATATGGCACATGTAGTTATTGAATCAGTCAGCGCAAAGGAACCATTCGAGATGTTTCACCTAAAAAGCAGAGTCCTGAGCCACTGAGTACAAGAAAAGGACAGCTTCACTGGACCACCCCATACAACAGTATTCTTCTACAAAAGTCATGATCATTCTGACCACATGAAGCTGTCCTTTTCTTGTACTCAGTATTTGCTGTTGAATATCCTAGAACTGACTGGAGATAGGAGTGAACTTAATCAGACCAGCTGTTATGTCCATGGCACTATGCTAGCTGGCAATTCCAAAACAAGATTGAATTGCATAATTGTTTTTAACTTTTAGACGAAGTAAATTTGGCACACTAGCCTCCCTAGGTAATTTTCTCCATACTTAACTTCTTCTATGTTGCTCTAGGACATTGCCGCTCAAAGCTGTCTCAGGGTTCTGATCCCTTGTTCAGCACTATGCTAGACTGCATGCACCTCAGTAAGTGCTGCGATTGTGGAACTTGCTACCACAAGTTGAAGTGAATTGCATGAAAGAGAGAGAAAGGAACAGAATGATAAGGTGACAAGTTGAATTGAAGGAAGACTGAGATGGTGTCTGTGGAATGTAAACTCCAGCACTGAACTGTTTGGAATGAATGACTTACACCTGTGTTGTAAATGTTTTAAAGTGACTACTGGGCAATTCTGTGAATTTTGCACCAAGGTTACACTGTTCTCTCTTATTTTCAGGTACTTTTCTGTTGATTTTTATTCCTGTCATTTGCTGCTGCTGTTCCTGCAATTGCGGCAAAAGAACTGGCAGAGTGAAACCCACATCCAAACCCTAACAGTATGAATCCTCAGATGGACATGACAGCACATGAGCAAGGGGCCTCCGTGGCAGTGCAGCACAATGAAGACAGGCTGTAATGTTCATTTCTCACACATCACTTTGTACACAACCAAGATGGAACACAACACCTGGTCGAAGAGTTGTCTCCAATCGTTAGCCCCAATGTGACAGTTTGTTGGTTGAATAGCAAAGGACATCTTAAAACCCTAAACTTGATAAATATATGCACATGTACACATTCAACTGTTAAAAAATACTATAAACCTTTCACAATTATTGAAATCCATCAAATACAGTGAACATGCTCATTCTCATCTTATTCAAATGCTTTTCACTAAATAGCATTATTCCTAACAAACGGGGTTCATTGCAAAATTCGAAAGTCTTGACACTATTGATTCAAAGCGATACAGATAACAACAACAATGCTGTATACACCAAGAGTGACCAGCAACCTCCATTCTAGCCACCAACATAGTAATCATCTTCCAATTAAACAGACCATCCTGGCCACAGTGGGACTGAAGTTTATTCATCTCGAAGTGCATGATATAACCATAAATAAAAGGTTAGCTATCACAACAGCTAATTTGCTCTGACCCTCAAGTGTGATTTTCTTTCCTGGCTACCAACATAACCCAGTTACTGTAGTCTTCCATATTCATGCACGTAAATATTATTTCAAATCTATTAGGCAACATAAGAGCAACCCACGACCACAGTCACAAGTAACAACAGATCTTCTGCGACAACTGGCTTCTGCCACTCTTAAGCCAACTTTCACAGTACTGTATCTGCTTTTAAATGCCAACTGACACAATACTCCACTGAGCACCATTAATTGCTGCTTTTTGCCTGGCCTCATTTACAGGCCTTGAGGAGGATTGGTACTAATTGAATTATAAATAAGAAATATTAAACAAAGTATTTAATAAACTGTTGCAAGTAAATGAATGGCACTGATACGTTCTTTACAGCAATCTAGTCAATTCATCAGATTCCCTCACCTTACTCCAAACTAACTGATCGGTCAGAACTAAGCAAGGCAGCACAGAAACAGAATATCAATCTTGAAGGAAAGCAACAAGTTCTCATTTCAAACTCCTGAGCTTGGTAAAAACTTTGGCAGAGACACTACAGCAAATTGAAACGGCTGTCTCAAATGGCTAACCCCAGTACAATGGTTGAATTCTGATTTACCTAAATCCACGTGCAAGTGATATCACCTGTCACAAGGTGGTTTCTATAACTAATTCTGTCCTGCTGTCTGAAAGGGCACAGCTCACCACCAATGGAAAACTTCAGTTATTTTTCCCCCAGGTGCCCAAACTTCCATCCTTCTCAGATGGCCTCACACATTGAGAGATGGGTAACAGTTACTTGAAAAGTTGATGAACGGATAAATCACAGACAAGTCCAACCTTGTACCAAAAACAAAAGTGCTGGAGATCACAGCAGGTCAAGCAGCATCTGTGGTTAGAAAATAAGCTAACATTTCGAATCCAAATGACTCTTCAGAGCATCTGCAGTAATTTGCTCCTTCAATTCTGTACCATGTATCTACGTGTACATACAAACATAAGCAAGGTCAATGATCCTTGCAATCACTGTCGGCATGGGAAACCTTGCTTGGTTTTTGCTCTGTGCCAAAGCATATGAGCTGAAACATCAACTTTTAACACCCCAACAGTTAAGTCAACAAAGACTAGGAGTGGGGCGTGGATCTGAGACTACACCAATTGCTTACGACTGGACCCGAAGAACTACAGACACTCAACAGTGTTAACTTCTCACATAAATTAAGGACCAATGATTATCTGTGCTTTGTTAATCTTAGAAATTCTTCACCTTTTTACAATAGTTCACCATGTCACCAAGCAGTCCATGTTCAAATGCATGAAGATCTGGACAATATCTAGGCTTGGGTTGACAAGTGGCAAGTAACATTTGTGCCACACAAATGCCAGGCTATGACCATCACCAATAAGAGTTGAAACTTTATTGCTGGAACAGCACAGCAGGTCAGGCAGCATCCAGGGAACAGGAGATTCGACGTTTCGGGCACAGGCCCTTCTTCAGGAATGAGCAGAGAGTGTTCAGCAGGAGAAGATAAAAGGTAGGGAGGAGGGACTTGGAGGAGGGGAGTTGGAAATGTGATAGGTGGAAAGAGGTCAAGGTGAGGGTGATAGGTCGGAGTAGGATGGAGGCGGAGAGGTCAAGAAGAAGACTGCAGGTCAGGAAGGCGGTGCCGGGCTGGAGGGATCCGGCTGAGACAAGGTGGGGGGAGGGGGGATGAAGAAACTGGTGAAGTCCAAGTTCATCCCCTGCGGTTGGAGGGTTCCCAGTCGGAAGATAAGACGCTCCTCCTCCGACCGTCGGGGAAGGCCCTTATTCCTGAAGAAGGGCCTGTGCCCGAAACGTCGAATCTCCTGTTCCCTGGATGCTGCCTGACCTGCTGTGCTGTTCCAGCAATAAAGTTTCAACTTTGATCTCCAGCATCTGCAGACCTCACTTTCTCCATCACCAATAAGAGACTATCTAACTATCCTTCAAGTTCCCCTTCAAACCACTCACCATCCTGACTTGGAAATATATCTCCGTTCCTTCACTGTCACTGGGTCAAAACCCTGGAATTCCCTCCCTACTTGCATTGTGGGATCAGCCAGCAGGTGAACTACAGAAGTTCAAGAGGACAGCCCACCACTACCTTCGCAAGGGCAATAAGGGTCAGGCAATGAATGCTGACCAGCCAGTAACACCTACATCCCACAAATGAGTTTTTTTAAAAGTATTCCAGATTCCATGAGAATCATATCCAGTTAATTGTCTTTTGTATCCAGTTACATTGTGCCCTTCTGGTAATTTATTTCACAAATTCATTACCCATTAGAGCTACAGGTTCCATCCAGCTTCTGTTCTATTCGGAAATAGAAATACACAGTAGGTCAAACAGAATTTGGAAAGAGAAAGAATGGTGATGACATTTCAGCTGTCTCTTCATCTAATATCTTACTACTGACAAACAGTGATTAATCTTATATATGTAACATCTCACTGGGATCTCTTGGTATTTCAGAGGGTCAGTTAGCTGGATGCCAACAATAAAGTGGTGCCAACAGCAGGAGTTACCTTCTCACACTAGCAATTGTCATCATGAAGAATTCTCCTCCTCAATCACTTCCCACACCTGAGGCGCAGTAACTGTCAGATTAAAACACCACCAGTTATCTCTCTCTCTAATGAGGGTGGGTCCATGGGACTTTACCTTACTATTAGGATGTAACAGGAGAGTACATATTAGCTCTGTGATCCTGTCGAATTAACAGCTTTCACACTGCCAGAATGATTATATAACTATGTTAACCTGTCAAGATGACAGTGCGACTTGGTCACCCTGTCAGAGTTACCCAGTGCCCCTGATTCCTCTTCAGAGCTGTCACCTTGCAAGTAGTCAGTCAGTTAGTTAGTTAGTCAGAGATAACAATGTCACCATTTGTGCCACAGCTGAGACAGGATTAAACACTGTGCCAAAGTGAGGTCATCTCCACCTATGTTTGCATCACTAAATTATCAACAAAAATTACAAATAAAGCTGCTGGGCACAGCTGGGTGTGGCTGAATAGTCATGCATTTTTTCAGGTGCAGTGTCATAAGATTAATATTTAAACGCAAACACACTAACAGTTGATTTGGTGGAACTGGAAGAATCGAATTTAGACGAGAGGAATTCTGCTGAGGAGCAGCAACCAGTTCACTGTGATCGAACAGCTTCAGGTAGGATCAATAATCCTTTGGAGAGGAATTATCCACAGCATAGACAATGGTTATGTACAGAGACAGGCGGAGCTTCACTGAGTACACTCCCAGGTGAGTACATATTAAAGGTCACTGACTTCAAGTCTGTATTTGCAACAAATAAGGAGAGACTGAAAACACAAGCAAGGAAAGTTTCTGGAAAAGTTGGTTCAAAATTTGAAGGTGAGGTTCCAGTGTCTAGTATTTGCCTGCAGAGGGAAATGTATTACCCAGAGACATGCTCACACCAGAGTTTTCCAAATAGGCTCCTGTCTGCGAACGTTGATTGAATGCATTCAGAACTCACTTAACTTCTCTCTAAGATCCCATATATGGCACAGACAATAAGAGTTACAATTACTCACTGGGCGACAGCTCTGAAGAGGGGTCAGGACTACTGGGTAATCCTGACAGGGTGACCGGGTCACACTTTCATCCTGACAGGGTTAATGTGGTTATAAAATCACTCTGGCAGTGTGATAGCTGTTAACCGGACAGGATCACAGAATTAATTTGTATGGAAGTGTGAAATGGCTACTCACACCTCCAACAGAACATCATCAGTTGATTGTGATTGTCAAGTCAGCTAAACACCAGCAGAAAATGTTCCTTTAACTTTGTGTCCTGGGTACCCAGGTAGCAGTGCATGAAAAGCTTGATGCATTATAAGGATTCACAATAACTGCTGTACCCTTGTCCCATCTACTCTACAACCAGTGACTGCTCCTGTCCCACTCTGAACCACAAGAGTGTGTCACCTTACTCCACGTAAGCCAAGGTTCAGTATTTCTTTCACTGCTCCTTTCCTGTATTTCTATTTGCAGGGATGGAGCCATCATCAAGCCTCAACCTGGGACCTACTCTCTGGAGTTGGCTGTTGAATAACAAGTGGGCCCTGGGGGGTCTTGTGGTTATTGCCACTTTCATTGCCATGTTCTTGATTCTTGTTTCATTTGCTGTAACTTATGGATTGTGTTCAAAGCCAACATCAGTGGCTAGGCCTATTTAATCCTACAGAAAGGATTGATAGCAATTGGAACTACTGCAATGTGGACCTGCCAACAGATGCCCCAACAACCGAAGTCCCACCAGAAACCCAACAGGTCAATGGCAGCAGGCAGCACAGCAAGATTCCCAAAAAGGATCTCTTACAACCTCACTTCACAGCATAAACCACTTCAACCTAACTGCTGCAACAGGAACCCCAATACCTGACTTCACAAAAAGGAAACACAAGAACACAACTATGACAACAGCAAATCCAAATGAGGCAACATCAACTTCAACAATTTGACCCCTGGCAATTAAAACCCACACCCGTTGAAGGGCTTGGCAGAAGTATTTTGGGGACACCCTGAACTAGTTTAGTTAAATGGTTACCCAGCAAGTACAGGCCACCAACATGATGGAGACAGCTCAATCCAGGTTCCAATCTATGTACTGCAGAAAAAACTGACCGAAAAACCGAATCAACAGCTAATGTGAAGTGTACTGGAACAATACACAGCTTTCCTTAAGTATAATTATCATCCCATTGTAAAGTGCTCAACTGTAATTTAGACATAATAACTTGAGCACTACTGCAGAAAACTACACACAAATGTAAGAACATTAGTTAAAAATCATTTGATGAACTGTACATGAAACTAAAATCAACAGTCTTTATTTGTACCTTTCTTTGAGAAAGATCACAATATTTGCAGTCCAACAGTTCTTGGGCACCACCCTCAGTCAAGAGAAGATTGGAAATTAATACAAGGTGCCTCTACAATTTCCACAATCATTTCTATCAATATCCTTGGAGGAGTCACAGCTGGACAGATATAAATTCTACACCAATTGGTATTTCCCAATTTAATCTCTATGATATGTACTATTTGCAGATACTCACACTGTTACTTAAATACTCATTGTTAATATTAATAAATTTGGACACTATAATGACTAACAATTACTGATATAAACTTTATGTGGCTTATTAATTAGTGACATGCATTCTATACCAATTGATTTTTACTGATGTACATAGTATACCAGTTAATATTTTACAAAAATTCTAAGGGTCACCAGACCTGAAATGTTAACACTGATTTCTCTTTGCAGATGCTGCCAGACTGGCTGAGCTTTTCCAGCAACTTCTGTTTTTGTTTCTGGTGCCTAGGAAATGCCATATGGTCCATTCAATTTCATTTCTTTATTGAGATCTTGCAGTGATTGATACAACTGAGTGGCTTGCTAGACCATTTCAAAGGGCAGTTGAGAGTCAACCAGATTACTGTGGGTCTGGAGTCACATGTCAGCCAGACCAGGCGAGAATGAAAGATTTCCCTCCCTGAAGGATATTAATGAACCAGATGAGTTTTTACAACAACTGGCAGTGGTTTCATGGTCACCAACACATTCTTAATTCCAGATACTTATTGAATTCAAATTCCTTCATCTGCCATGGTGGGAATCAAACCAGGTCCCAGATCATTTGCTCAGTTTCTGGATTAATAGTCTCGCAATAATACCACTGGACCATCACCTCCCCATCTTCTCAACTGATTCAACTCACAGGGAACATAGAACATTACAGCGCAGTACAGGCCCTTAGGCCCTCGATGTTGCGCCCACCTGTGGAACCAATCTGAAGCCTATCTATCCTACATTATTCCATTTTCATCTATATGTTTATCCTATGACCATTTAAATGCCCTTAAAGTTGGTAAGTTTACTACTGTTGCAGGCAGTGCGTTCCACGCCCCTACTACTATGAGTAAAGAAACGGCCTCTGACATCTGTCCTATATCTATCACCCCTCAATTTAAAACTATACATTCTGCACTGGTTAACATTTATTGATATACGTTCTGAACTGGTTAAAATGTACTAGTATTGACCCTGCCTAGATTAATCTCTACTGAGAAATGCTTACTGATACACACTATACTCATAAATATTTCCTGACATAAAATCTATACAGATTAATATTTACTGATATAAACTTGATATAAACCCAATGTAAGCTCCTTAGACTGCACATTCCAAACCCACCACTTCCATCAGGAATGGCAAAGGCAGAGGAATACCACTTCAATGGTTGTTTTTGACCGGTGCAGAATGTGATGAACTGAAGGGCCTTCTTTTGAGCTGTAGACCTCAAACTCCCCTCCAAGTCACTCACCATCCTGACTTGGAAAAATACACTGTACCTTCAGCGTCGCTGGGTCAAGCTCCTGAATTCCCTCCCAAAAGGCACTATGGATTAACCTACAGCACATAGATTGCAGTAGTTTAAGAAGGCAGCTCACCAACGCCTTGTTAAGAGCATCTAGGGATAGGCAATAATGCTGGCTCAGCCAACGACACCCACATCACATTAGAAATAAGAATTAGGATTAATCTTTGTTGTTATGGACTCCATACTGGTTAACATTTATTGATGTAAACTCTGTGCTGATTAATAATTATTGAAATGTCTGTCCTGACGAACCTTTCCTAATATAGACAATATATTAATTAATCTTTACTGATAAAATCAACATCAACGGTCAGACTAATTTTTCATTTTACAAGGCTAGTCTTGAGACTTGCTTCAGGACTAATTTTAGATTTCGGAGACTTCTTTTTCATTCTCACTAACTCATTTACGAGATCATGCTGTCACATAGTAACAATACCATCTATGTTTATGTTGACATATAGGGCAAACGGATTCTTACAGAAGCAGAATTTGAATAATTAACCAATATCCTCAATAATAAGCAACCCTCAACACTCAACTAATTTCTTGAACAGCACTTTTAAGTTGTTAAAAGAAAACAGGCTTAAGTTAATAAATTTTTCTTTCAAAATAAATGACATGAAAAGCTAACAGCATAAATATATTTTCTCCAGACTGGTAAAGTCACACTTGAAATAAGCTGGGGCATTTTTCATCAACACTATTTGTCAGATTTCACCCTCAGATTTGAATTAACAATCGACAGTGCTCATCACAATAGGATCCACCACATTTTTCTCAAGTATAGTAGTTTCTGTTCTATGTCGCCCTCAACTAGACATTTTGCATTCATTTACAAAGAATTCATCACTGTCATTATTTAAAATTGTCTTAAGATTCCAGTTCACAGAGTATTTATTTGTTGACATGTTTAAACTTTTCTTTCCTTTGCAATCTCCCTGTTACTCCACACACTTCTTACAGCTTCCGTTGCAGTTGCCCTACAATCTGCTTGCAGCCTCTTTTGCCCCCAGTACTCCTCTTGCAGCTTCTATCTTCCCAATCCCCTGTAGCAGCCTCCTTCTTTGCTGAACCCTCCACCAAAATACCTCCAATTCCCATGCCTATGTTCCTCTGGCCGACATCCCATGTTGGGCTTTGTACACAAAACACCCAGATCCAGCAAAAGTGCCTCCTGACTTCATTAAAACTTTATTCCGGTAAAAGGACCTGCAAACTGTCCAGGAATGTGTTTCCCCAAAATGCTAGCTGCTCCTTCAGTCACAGGTTGTTTCTCTCTAATGGCAGCAAGCACAGGGGAGAACTGGGCAGTGATTCAAGGAGTCGCTCCTCGTCATGTCCTTTCACTTTACTTACAGCAGCGACTGCTCTGATTGGTCAAATAAGTGAACTTTTCCACAAGTCTTGGGGATTTTCGGGAATAAATAGTGAATACACCTACTGACCCATATATTCCAAGCACTGCTATATATTGGTCAATATTACACTTTATATTGATTAATACTTACTAGGATACAGTCTATACAAAGCAATGTCTACTGATGTACACTTTATACCAATCAATAGATGATGAAAACAGTAAGTAATCTTCACTGATTGATAGTTTTTATTGATTAACATTTATTTACACTCTGCATTTATTAATCCTTACTGACATTGCACTTATTAATATTTACTGGTATTCACTCCAAACTAATTAATGTTTATGAATATAAACTATATTCATTAATCTTTGATAATATCCTCTACACAGATTAATAATATGCTGACACACAGTTACACTGCTTAATATCGTAAACAACATTATTGTCAAGAGTATGTTGATAATTGAGCCCATCTATTCCACGAGCTTGATCAATTTGCTCAACTGATAGTTCAAAGGTGAGGACAGCAGATGCTGGAGAGTCAGAGTCACAAAGTGTGACACTGAAAAGCATCAAGGAATGGGCTTGATGTAGGGCTTATGCCCAAACTATCGACTCTCCTGCTCCTCGAATGCTGCTTGACCCGCTATGCTTTTCCAGCGCCACACTTCTCAGCTCAACTGATTGTTATTCAGGACAAAGGTATAGTGATAAACCAGGTTTCATCATTAACAGGAAATAACAACTTATTGCAAACAAATGTATTCTTTAACAAATGGCAGAAGGAAAAAAGAATCACTAATTTGATTTTCTCATTTATACGTAGGTTAAAGTCACCCATGGTTACTGCTGTCCCTTTAACACAAGCATTCAAAATTTATTCTTGTGAATTGTGCACAACATTATGGGTACTGTGAGGAAGCCTGCTGATTATTCCCACTGGTGAGGTCTTTCCCTTAATATTTTTCATTTCCATCAAATGATTCTACATCCTGATCTGAATCGAAGTCATGTCTAACTATTGCACAAACACCATCCTTGAATAACAGTGCTACCCCTCCTGCTTTACCTAGTTTCTATTCTTCTTGAATATCATATACCCCTCAATATTCAGGACCAATTCCTTGTCAACCTACTGTCATAATAGTTATCAGATCATTCTTATTTACTTGGAGTGCTCCAAGGCTATTATCGTTGTTCCTTCCAGTCATCCTCTGATCTTCACTCCCTGTATCACTATTTTCCTCTTTAACTTTGTCACTACTCTCCAAAACCTCACATCTTTGCACATTTGATTCCTTGTCCCACTCTTATTTAAAACCCTCTCTATTTCCCTAGTTGTATGGGTCACAAAAATACTGGCCTCAGCGTCGCTCAAGTATAAACTGCCCCAAGCATGCAGCCCCACTTTCCCCAGTACTGGTGCTAGTGGCTCACAAAGCAGAATCCATGTTTCTCACACCAGTCTTAGCCAAATATTCATCTCTTTAATTTCACGTATCCTATGCCAATTGTCCAATGCCAATTTAAACATGGGTCAGGTATTATGCAGAGATTATACTTTTAAATTTGTGCCTAGCTCCTCATGCTCTTATTCAGAAACACTTTCCTGGTTCTACCTCTGTCGATGGTACTTACTAGGATCACAAACACCGAGTCCTTCCCCCTTGCTTCAAGTCACATTCTAGCACCGACCAGAATGTCCTGAATCCCAGGGAGGCAATGCAGCATGGTTTCCTGCGACATAATGCCATGGTCAGTTTGCTCATCCACCCAGCAGACCTTCCTCTCATTCAAACTCACTCAGATCACCACTAACTGTTAATAAGGGAAGAAGTGCATGGGTCACATGAAATGGAAGCATTTACCCTGGCTGCTCACAGAAGGAAACCAGAGTCTCAAAGCCCACCAGGGAGGATTTGTCAAAACTCTTCACGGATCCTCTCTTGCTCTGCAAAAGAACACAAGAAAATAACAATAGTAAGACACACAGAGGAGATCACAGTGGTTTCCAACACATTCAGAAAATAAGCATACAGGAGCACACCGAAGGGATGGCCTAGTGACCATTCTTTTGAAACATGGGTGGAATGGGAAGTGTATAAAAGGGAGTGATGAACCAAAGACATGTAGGGACAAATCAAGAGAGAACAGTCAGAAATGACACAGTGGCATAAAACAGTAAGGGTGAACTGGAGAAGGGAGGTGAGTTGAAAAGTCAATGCAGTGGTGATGGTGATCATGGCTAAGTGTTAGATGCATGCAAGAGCAAGTTTAAGAAATGTGACAGACTGATACATACCCCTGAGCTTCATTCTATATTGATTAAAAATTACTATTAAATATAAGCCACCCAAAACCCTAGTTAGTTTCCAACACTCTCAGGTAAACCTTTACATATTGAAAAAGAGTGTGGGAGCTTTGAAACAAAAGCTTCAGTGACTCAGGGACAACCAAAAACAATGAAAGACAATGAGGTCTGGGTCTGAAAACACAATGCCTTTTCAGTACCTGCTTCTGAGCAATCTCTTTCTTGATCAGGAAACTGATGTTCTCCCGATCTATCCTTGAGTAATAAATACGGCAAAATGAGGGTTTCCCATCTCTCCCTGCTCGCCCAGATTCTTGGTAATAAGCAGACATTGATTTTGCAAGATTCCAATGGGCAACAAATCTGTTGAGATTCAGAGACAGACAGTCAGTAGACAGCACCACTGCATACTCAGAGAAGACAATTAACAGCATCACCACAGGCTCAGGGCAGAGGTAGGGGCAGTCAGCAGCCGGCATCATCACACGCTCAAGGGGCTGTCAGTCGACAGCATCACCGCACACTGAGGGGCAGTCAGTCGGCAGCATCACCGCACACTCGGACAGCCTTCGGTGGCATCACCATTCACTCGGGCAGTCAGTCGGCGGCTTCACACTCAAACCCAGTTAGTAACCAGCATTGCACAACATCCCTCATGTGACAACTCTCAGGTAGTAACCATCAGTAAGAGAACTTAACCAGCTCCTTCTGATTTTTAAAGACATAACCATTGGTTCTGAGCGAAGATACCTTGGCCAGCCATATGTACATTTTGGCTACAGAACGGGAGCAGAGGTGAGCAATTCTGTAGCAAGTAACTCATCCACAAGTCAGAAGTGTTGTGGAGTACTTGCCATTTACTTTGAAAGTGCAACTTAAAACTCAAGAAGGTGTGCGCCATCCAAAATGAGTAAGTCTAAATCCAAGTGAATAAAGGACAGCTAAGTAAGTGAAGTAATATATCTGGGTGGCTGTGTTACCCGAGACATGACTTAGGTAGTGCCTGACACCCATCCCCCTCCTCTAACCAAAAGAAAAGGTTCTGTGCGCCAGATTAGTAAGGTAACTAGTTTTATTTTCTTTATTTTTCTACAGTCTCTTTGGAAATTTAGAACAGTGGGAATGGAGGTTCCTCCTGCAGAATGTGGGAGGTAAGGCTCGCCACTAGTATCCCTGCTAACGGCATCTGCGGGAAGTGCACCCAACTCCAGCTCCTCGAAAACAGGAGGAGGGAACTGGAGCTGGATGAACTTCAGACCATTTGGAAGGCGGAGGGGGTTATTGAGAGGAGTTACAGGACGGTAGTCACACCTCAGGTAAAAGCAGGTAGATAGGTTACAGTCGGGGACAGAAAGGCAGTGCAAGGATCCCATGTGGTCATTCCCGTCAATAACAAGTATACCGTTTTGGATATTGTTGGGGTGTCGACTTACCAATGGTAAGCCATGGGGTACAGGTCTCTGGCACAGAGTCTATCCCGATTGCTCAGAAGGGAAGGGGTGGGGGAAAATGAGCAGAGCGTTACTCATTGGAGACTCCATAGTTACGGTGACAGATAGGCACGGTAGCACAGTGGTTAGCACTGCTGCCTCACAGCGCCAGAGACCCGGGTTCAATTCCCGCCTCAGGCTGACTGTGTGGAGTTTGCACATTCTCCCCGTGTCCGCGTGGGTTTCCTCCGGGTGCTCCGGTTTCCTCCCACAGTCCAAAAATGTGCAGGTTAGGAGAATTGGCCAAGCGAAATTGCCTGTAGTGTTAGGTGAAGGGGTAAATGTAGGGAAATGAGTCTGGGTGGATTGCGCTTTGGCGGGTCGGTGTGGACCTGTTGGGCCTGTTTCCACACTGCAAGTAATCTAATCTAATCTAATCTAATATTGTGGGAACAAGAGAGACTCACGGTTGGTGTGTTGCCTCCCAGGTGCCAGTTTTCGTGATGTCTCGAATTGTGTTTTCGGGATCCTTGAGGGGAAGGGGGAGCAACCCCAACTCGTGGTCCACATAGGCACTAACAACATAGGTAGGAAAAGGGATGGGGACTTAAGGCAGACATTCAGGGAGCTAGGGTGGAAGCTTAGAGTTAGGACAAACAGAGTTGTTATTGCCGGTTTGTTGCCTGTGCCACATGCTAGCGAGGTGAAGAATAGGGAGAGAGAGGAGTTGAACACGTGGCTACAGGGATGGTGCAGGAGGGAGGGTTTCGGATACCTGGATAATTGAGGCTTATTCTGGGGTAGATGGGATCTTTACAAACAGGATGGTCCATGCATGAACCAGAGGGCTACCAATATCCTCGGGGATAAATTTGCTAATACTATTCAAGTGGGTTTAAACTAATTCAGCAGGGGATGGGAACTTAAATTGTAGTTCCAGTGTCCAGGAGGTTGAAGTAGTAAGGTCAGAAATATGGTTTCAAGGTCGCAGGAGTCCACTGGCAAGCAGGAAGGTAGTTTGAAGTGTGTAAACTTCAACTCCAGGAGCATCCAGAATAAGGTGGGTGAAATTGCAGCATGGGTTGGTATCTGGGACTTCGATGTGGCCATTTCGGAGACATGGATAGAGCAGGGACAGGAATGGTTGTTGCAGGTTCTGGGAATTACATGTTTCAGTAAGAACAGAGAAGATGATAAAAGAGGGGGAGGTGTGGCATTGTTAGTCAAGGACAGTATTACAGTGGCAGAAAGGAAGCTTGATGATTCGTCTACTGAGGTAGTATGGGCTGAGGTTAGAAACAGGAAAGAAGTCACCAGTTGGGCTCCGAATAGTTCCAGAGATGTACAGGAAAGGATAGCAAAGATAATTCTGGATAGGAGCAAGTGTTAACAGGGCAGTTGTTATGGGGGACTTTAACCTTCCAAATATTGTCTGGATATACTATAGTTTGAGTACTTTAGATGGGCTGGTTTTTGTCCAATGTGTGCAGGAGGGTTTCCTGACACAATATGTAGACAAGCCAAGAAGGGGAGAGGCCACATATTTATTTGGTACTGGATAATAAACCAGGCCAGGTGTTGGATTTGGAGGTAGGTGAGCAATTTGGTGATAGTGACCACAATTCCGTTACGTTTACGTTAGCAATGGAAAGGGACAGGTATTTAACGCAGGGCAAGAGTTATTGTTATGGGAAAGGCAATTATGATGCAATTTGGCAAGAATAAGGATGCATAGGATGGGGAAGGAAACTGCAGGAGATGGGTACAATTAAAATGTGGAGTTTATTCAAGGAACAGCTACTGCCTGTCCTTGGTAAGTATGTACCTGTCAGGTAGGGAGGAAGTGGTCAAGTGGGAGAGCTGTGGTTTACTAAGAAAGTTGAATCTCTTGTCAAGGGGAAGAAGAAAGCTTATGTTAGGGCGCTGAGAGTTACAAGTTAGCCAGGAAAGACTCAAAGAGAAAGCTAACAATAGCCAGGAGTGGACATGAGAAGCTGTTGGCAGGTAGAATCAAGGAAAACCATAAAGCTTTCTATCAGTATATCAGGAATTAAAGGAGTAGGGTAAGATTAGGGCCAATCAAGGACAGTAGTGAGAAGCCGTGCGTGGAGTCCGAGGAGATAGGGGAAGCGCTAAATGAATATTTTTCGTCAGTATTCACACTGGAAAAAGACAATGTTGTCGAGGAGAATACTGAGATACAGGCTCCTAGACTAGACAGGATTGAGGTTCATAAGGAGGAGGTGCTAGCAATTCTGTAAAGTGTGAAAATAGTTAAGACCCCTGGGATGGATGGGATTTACCCTTGGATTCTCTGGGAAGCCAGGCAGGAGATTGCAGAGCCTTGCTACTGGATCTTTATATTGTTATTGTCGAAAAGAATAGTGCCAGAGACTGGAGGATAGCAAATATTGTCCCCTTGTTCAAGAAGGGAAGTAGAGAAAACCCTGGTAATTACAGACCAGTGAGCCTTATTTCGGTTGTGGGCAAAGTGTTAGAAAAGGTTGTAAGAGAAAGGAGTTATAATTATCTTGAGGGGAATAAGTTGATTAGGGATAGTCAACACGGTTTTGAGAAGGGTAGGTCGTGCTTCACAAACCATATTGAGTTCTTTGTGATGGTGACCAAACAGGTTGATGAGAGCAAAGCGGTTGATGTGGTGTATATGGATTTCAGTAAGGAGTTTGATAAGGTTCCCCATGGTAGGCTATTGCACAAAATATGAAGGCATGGATACGAAGGGTGATTTAGCAGTTTGGATCAGAAAGTGACTAGCTGAAAGAAGACAGAGAGTGGTGGTTGATGGGAAATGTCCATCCTGGAGTTCAGTTACCAGTGGTATACCGCAAACACCTGTTTTGGGACCGCTGCTGTTTGTCATTTTCATAAATGACCTAGATGTGGGTGTCAAAGGATGGGTTAGTAAATTTGCGGATGACACTAAAGTCGGTGGAGTTGTGGAAAGTGCGGAAGGATGTTGCAGATTACAGAGGGGCATAGATAAGCTGCAGAGCTGGGCTGAGAGATGGCAAATGGAGTTTAATGTGGAAAAATGTGAGGTGATTCATTTCGGAAGGGGCAACAGGAATAAAGAGTAATGGGCTAATGATAAGATTCTTGGTAGTGTGGATAAGCAGAGAGATCTCGGTGTCCCCACGTATATAGATCACTGAAAGTTGCCACCCAGATGATCAGGTTGTCAAGAAGGCATATGGTATGTTAGCTTTTATTGGTAGAGGGATTCAGTTTCGGAGGCACGAGGTCATAGTGCAGCTGCACTAAACTCTGGTATGGCCATACTTGGAATCTGCGTACAGTTCTGGTCACCACATTATAGGAAGGATGTGGAAGTTTTGGAAAGGGTTCAGTGGAGATTTACTAGGATGCTGCCTGGTATGGAGGGAAGGCTAAGGGACTTGAGGCTGTTTTCGCTAGGGAGAAAAAGGTTGAGAGGTGATTTAATTGAGACATGTAAGATAATCAGAGGGTTAGATAGGGTGGACAATGAGAGCCTTTTTCCTTGGATGGAGGTGACATAGCTTTAAATTTAGGGGTGATAGATATAGGACAGATGTCAAAGGTAGTTTCTTTACTCGGAGAGTAGTAGGGGCATGGAACACACTGCCTGCAACAGTCATAGACTCATCAACTTTAAGGGCATTTAAATAGTCATTGGATAAACATATGGATGAAAATGGAATAGTGTAAGATAGATGGGCTTCAGATTGGTTGCACAGGTCGGCACAACATCGAGGCCAAAGGGCCTGTATTGCGCTGTAATGTACTATATAAATCACTGTCACCTCATCCACCACCTTCAACTTTCACTTCCTCAACCAGCGACCCAAAAATTGCAGCTGTGTGCATCATCTACAAGATGCACTGTAGCAACTCCCTCACTCATTCTTTCAACAGCACCTCCTAAACCTGCAACCTCTACTAGCAGCAGATGAATGGCAACATCACCAACTGCAAGCCCCTCTTCAAGCCACACATCATCTGGACTTGGAATTATATTGTGACTCCTTCAATGACATGGGTCAAGATTCAGGACTCCCCATTCTAACAGCATCCTATATCACACGGACTGCAGTGATTGAAGAAGGCAGGTTATCACCACCTTCTCCAAGGCAAGGCAATTTTATCAATGAATTAAAAAATACTCAAACAGTTGTTAACACATAAGCATGGAGGTTCTGCTACACCTTTCTAAAGCATTAGCTAGCCCTTGCTGGAGTACTGTGACCAACTGTGGTCACAACACTGGAGAGAAGATGTCAAGGCTTTGGAGTGGGTACAAAAGTGCGATTCTAGAATCCTACCAGAGATAATGGAGTTGTGAAGAATCTGGAGTGCTTCTTAAGAGAAAGGATGATTAAGAGATGTTCTAATTGATGAGTTTGAATCATTAAGAGTTTTAAATTTTGAAGTGGCAAGATTTTATTTATTATAAAGTTCTTTGGGATGTCTGAAGGTCTTGCAAAGCAGTGTACATGAACACAACCCTTTTGTTTGATAGAGTGAGTAAAGAGAAACTAGTTCCACTGTTTTGTGAGTCAATGGGCAGAGAACACAGATTTAAGATCAGAGACAACAGGAAGAAATATTCAATAATATGAATTAAAATCAGAATTGGATATAAACTTGAAAACAGTTCTATCCATCCAAACACATTGTAGGGATCTAAGGAATAATGTGTATTGGACTTAATTAGATGGAACTTTCAGAAAGTGAAACATGGTATCAGGCCTGTCTGATTCCATGACAACTCAATGATCACACTCAGCCTGTAACCAACACTATCTGATATCAAGAAAGCTGGTGGTTGATAACACCACCACCTACATAGTTGGTCACTCACCAGCGTGCTTTGGTTAAGCTGATGTAAATCAGATAACACCAGCAACCCAGAAACAGCTGATGCTTTTGTATCTGGCACTCTTTCCCTAGGATCCAGAATGAGTAAAAGATACATTCACGATATGTAAATTAACATTTGTCCTCATAATACTGCACATATGATGCACAGTCTTGATCATTTTTCGTAAAACAACACCAACATTATTCCCCATGGAGACCTAACTAATTAATGGCAATCACAGATATCCTACCCTTTCCAACCCTGGGAAGACCATTCCTGCATTCTCAACAGGAAACAGACCTCCCCTCCCTCATCCCTTTATACCCACCAGACATTAGCACCCCTCCCTCATCCCTTTATACCCACCTGACATTAGCCTTGTCCACACCCATCCCAAAGCTGATGGTTGCCACGATCACAGGTACTTTGCCTTCCATCCACTCCTCCTGCACCACAGTGCGTTCTGAATTCTTAAGCCCTGTAAGTACACATACGCTTCAGCTCTCAGAATATGAGATATCAGAAAACCTTCTCTCTTCTAAATATTAATTTTCTGTGCTGAAACACTGTATATGCAACTAGTTTTATTTTGTACAGAGAGTCATACAACACAAGAAACAACCATTTTGCCCATCATACTTGCCCCAATATGTTAATGTAGGTATTTATCGATCCAATTTTCCTGCTTTTCCTCCTTCACTGCACTTTTTTTTTTATCACTTCTCTTTTGATTTATGAGGTCTTGGCACCAATAGTGGGAAGAGGAAGCCAGTACATTGAAGCAGTTTTTATCTGAACCGCACTGGGACCAGCGCCCTAACAAATCAAATAACTAAGGCCACAGACAGAACTGCATCAGCAAAAAAGACTTTAAACTAAGTAGTGGAGGGAGAGGCTGGAAAGAGTTCAAATAAGGAGAAATGTTTTACAAATTAAGATATTAGGGCAGAATGCTAATGGAAAATGATAACCAGACTGTCTGACTGTCAGGAAAAATGTGTCAAAAATAAAATTAAAGGCTCTTTATCTGAATGCAAACAACATTACTAACAATATTGGTGAATTGATAGCACGAATAGAACTAAGTGGCTATATGATATGATAGCCATGATGGACAAGGTGAAGAACTACATAGTATCATAGAATCCCTCCAGTACAAATACAGGCTATTCGATCCACTGAGTTCACACTGACACTTCAAAAGTATCCCACCCAGATCCAACCACCCATAACCTTATATTTACCATGGCTAATCCACCTAGTCAGCAGATCACTGGACACAATGGACAATTTAACATAGACAATCCACCTCGTCAGCACATCTTTGGACCATGGGAGGAAACTGGAGCACTTAGTGGAAACCCACACAGACACAGACGGACAGCCAAGGCTGGAACTGAACCAGGGTGCCAGATGCTGTGAGACAGCAGTGCTAACCATACACAGAGGGAAACTTTAGAAATCTGGGAAGAAAAGAGAGGTTGGATATCTCCAACAATGTGAGAAATGACCCAGAACCCATGATGTTGAAACAGTTTGAATGGAGATAGGAAACAGAATGGGAAGGAATTGACTAGTTCCCTTTTGAACAGATACCCATGCAAAGAAGAACACCACTGCCTGTAACTAGTACTAGTTACCAGGCCCTTCTGGAGAAAACAGTGAGTTGAAGGAAAACAAAAGATATTGCAGTGAGAGCAGTCATCTAAGCTGGCAATTGAAGGACATTGCTGGGACTGTGGACAGGTAATATTATTCTGTATCTAACCACATTTTACCAGTCCTTGAAGTGTTTGTTTGGACAATGCAGAGGACATTTACTCTGTATCTATCAACTTGTCAACACAGTATCTTGAACATATTAATACAACCGAAAGCACAAGTATTTGCGCATAAGGAAATAATAGAGCAGGTGAACAAATACTGAGTGAAACACATGGGTTTTAAGGAGTCATAGAGATGTACAGCATGGAAATAGACCCTTCGATCCAATCCGCCCATGCCGACCAGATATCCCAACCCAATCTAGTCCCACCTGCCAGCACCCGGCCCATATCCTTCCAAACCCTACTTATTCATATACCCATCCAAATGCCTCTTAAATGTTGCAATTTTACCAGTCTTCACTACTTCCTCTGGCAGCTCATTCCACACATGTGTCACCCTCTGCATGAAAAAGCTGTCCCTTAGGTCTCTTTTATATCTTCCCCCTCTCACCCTAAACCTATGCCCTCTAGTTCTGGACTCCCCCCACCCCCACCCCAGGGAAAAGACTTTGTCTATTTATCCTATCCATGCCCTTCATAATTTTGTAAATCGCTATAAGGTCACCCCTCAGCCTCCGACGCTCCAGGGAAAACAGTCCCAGCTTGTTCAGCCTCTCCCTGTAGCTCAGATCCTCCAACCCTGGGAACATCCTTGTAAACCTTTTCTGAACCCTTTCAAGTTTCACAACAGCTTTCTGATAGGAAGGTGACCAGAATTGCACGCAATATTCCAACAGTGGCCTAACCAATGTCCTGTACAGCCGCAACATGACCTCCCAACTCCTGTACTCAATACTGTGACCAATAAAGGAAAGCATACCAAACGCCTTCTTCACTATCCTATCTACCTCTGACTCCAGTTTCAAGGAGCTATGAACCTGCACTCGAAGGTCTTTTTGTTCAGCAACACTCCCTAGGACCTTACCATTAAGTCTATAAGTCATGCTAAGATTTGTTTTCCCAAAATGCAGCACCTCGCATTTATCTGAATTAAACTCCATCTGCCACTTCTCAGCCCATTGGCCCATCCTGTTGTAATCTGAAAGTCCTTAAAAGGAAAGAGGCAGAATTCTAGAGCACAGGGCTGAGGGCACTGGCAGCTGACAGTGCAGTTATCAATGATAGAATGAGTAAAATTCAGGACATTCAAGAAGCCAAAACTGGATGACTGCCAAGATCTTGAAAGCTGTCGGGCTAGGGAGATTATAGGGATGGGATGTGCAAGGCCATGGAGGAGCATGAAACAAACTGAGAATTTTAATAATTTTTCCATTGCTTCACAATGAGTTGACGTGTTGGAGTTAAGTAATGTTACTGAGGAAATAAATAATCTTACTAATGAAGGAGTGTGTGGCTGACGTTAATGTGAAGATCACATGAAGATTGTGAAGTCTGGTTCAGCCTCAGATTGTTGAGAGTGAGAAGAACAGCGTTGGTGCAAGGAAGACTGCCTGTGATAGGCATAAAGGTCAATGTCAATGGTCTTGTCTGTGCAAGATTTAGTCAGAGGAAATGTCTGCTTTCCCAATGCTAGACAAGCAGTCTGACAACGGATTATGGAATGACTATAAAGTGATGACAACATAGAGCTAAGTATCATCAGCAGAGACAGTGAACTTGCATTTTCAGGCAATCTAGTCTTTAGATAAGAAATGGGAGGGTGTTGAGGCTAGATCCTTGAAGGGCACCAGGGGTAAGTTTGGAAGCAAGGAAAGAAGCCATTGAGGGTCAGTGTCGAAGGAAAACTGTGTAGATAACCAGTGCAGAGAAGTGAAGAAACATGGCAAGCAATAGTGTGTTGTTCCATACCAAGTAAGTGTACGATGGCACTCTTATATTACCATAGAATAATACTTAGAGAGAGGGATAGATTGCAATGATTTCTGACTCATCTCACCTTTGTGCACCGAGTGACCAAACAAATTTCTACTTTGATCAGAACCCCTTACATCAAACTCTCAACCATCCACTGTCTAGTGGTGACAGGTATTTAAAGTATCAAGTGAGTGAATATGTTTAAAACACAGCAAATATATATCACATATGTAAATCAACACAAAAATCACTCAGCAATTAAAATCCTATTTTGAGACATTCATGATGACTCCTAATATAATATATTCTTAGTGCTGTCATCTGCACTCCATACCTGCATGGTAAGCCTTGGCTTCCAACCCCCTGCGTGTTAGTTCCTCTGCCACTTCTTGACACCCATCCCTGGTCCGACAGTATACTATGCCACAGCCATCAAATTGCTGCAAGGGAAGAATTGTATTTACACAATGATTTACTGTCACACACCTGTTCTACTAAACCAGATTTTGAACCAAATCAACATAGAAGCACTGGAACAGAAGTAGAACATTCAGCCCTTTGAGCCTGTCCCACCATTCAATTAGATTGTGTACATATAAATTTCAACATTATTTTCCCACATTTATTCTTACTCCTAGATACATTTGCCTGAAAAACATCTGTCTTGGTGCCTCCAACTGACCCTTAGAATTCAGGCTTTTTCAGGGGACATGGTTCCATATTTCCACAACCCCTTCTATGGAAACATACTTGACAACAACACTACAGCAGCCTCGCTCTAACTTTAAAAGTTACCCTTCCTGGTTCTGGACTGTCCAAAGGCCAAATAGTTTCTCTCTCTCAAGTGCTTTTATCACCTTACAACACATCAAATAGACCAGCCCTCAAGACAATACAAGTCAAATTTATGCAATTACCCTCATAAACTAACCATTCACTCCTGGTATAATTTTGCTAAGTCGGTGCCATGCTGATTTCAGTGAGAGCTATATCTGTTCTGACATGCAGTAACCAGAACAGAATGGATTACTGCACGTTAAGTCCAACCATGACACTTAAAAGGGAGTTGGACAGGAACTTGAGAAGGAACTTAAGAGGCTTTGAACAAAGAACAAAGATCATTTCAATAGACCAGTATAGGCATGAAATTACTTCCTTGTGAGTTTTTCTTTGCTTCTTGTCTATAACTTATCCTCTCTTTGTACTCAGCCCCTTTGACACAAAAAAAACAAATGCCATTAATGTTTTTAATTGCATCTTCTACCTGCGACTTGTGTTAATTATGTGTGTACCTGAACATCTCAGCTTTATTCTTTCCCCAGCTCAAACTATCAGCATTAGAATACAATAATTCTCAGACTGGCCAGTTTTATCTCACTCGTACTGTAAACAGCCCTTTGGAAACTCCTGCTCCCACGCACAATTTAATGTCACATGTACTAAAAAGGGAAAATGCTGGAAATCCTCAGCAGCTCAGGCAGCATCCATGAAGAGAGCAACAATTTCCATTTGAGGGAAATGACTTTTTGAATAGATATTACTTAAGATATAAGAGGGAGTTCAGTTCAAAGGCAGACAATATCCACTTTGAAGTTTTACTCTTCTCTTCAACTGAATTTTCAGTTGTCTTCTACATTGTTCAGCTTTATTACTTTCTGTTTCTCTTTTTGTTTTTGATCTGAAAGTGAAAATCACTATAGGCTGCTCTCTCATTAAACAGAGATGACTGGTGGCAAGTTTAACCTGAGGGTCATCATGCCACAAGTGGGCGGCACGGTGGCTAGCACTGCTGCCTCACAGCGCCAGAGACCCGGGTTCAATTCCCGACTCAGGCGACTGACTGTGTGGAGTTTGCACATTCTCCCCGTGTCTGCGTGGGTTTCCTCCGGGTGCTCCGGTTTCCTCCCACAGTCACAAAGATGTGCGGGTCAGGTGAATTGGCCATGCTAAATTGCCCGTAGTGTTAGGTTAAAAGGGGTAAATGTAGGGGTATGGGTGGGTTATGCTTCGGCGGGTCGGTGTGGACTTGTTGGGCCGAAGGGCCTGTTTCCACACTGTAAGTAATCTAATCTAATCTAATCTAAAAAAAAGTGAGGGGAGTAGATGAAAAGGCAGGGTGCTCATGGTGACCTCAGCTGGTACGCACCATTGAACCCACACTGTTGGCATCACTTAGCACTGCAAACCCGCCATCCAACCAAATGAACTAACTGACATAACCTTCATCACAATCATCTCCTTAACAAAATTATTTTATCTGTGTTTCAAGCTCCAATAACTCAGAAGTAACACAAGCTCCAATAACTCAGAACTAACAATGCCTCTCCAGAGCCTTCTTCCCTTCACTTCCTTCTGATCCTAGCTCTTTTATTCTTATTTCTTGTGGCACATTCAGAAGGTTCTCCAACATTAACCCAATTCTGATTTTGATCAATAGACTCAGCTTCCAGTAAGGAACTGACATCAAGGAGTTTGAAGCTCAGCACACACTGAACTCTTCTTCTATCACCTTTGCCTCCACGTTCACTTCATTGACTAGAAATCTTCTTGCCATGCAGATATGCTTTTTGCTGTTTTCAGTAATTTTTCTCCAGCAAAGCACCTCCCACTGGCCTCTTAATTCTTTCATTGACAACTGGCAGCATGATGGTTGCCATCTCAATTTTTCTGCTCCAATTACTCAGTCTTACCCAGCACCCCCCACCCCACCCCCTGTTCTGTATGGGTTCAGTTGAAACTTTATTGCTGGAACAGCACAGCAGGTCAGGCAGCATCCAGGGAACAGGAGATTCGACGTTTCGGGCACAGGCCCTTCTTCAGGAATCAGGAAGGGCCTGTGCCCGAAACGTCGAATCTCCTGTTCCCTGGATGCTGCCTGACCTGCTGTGCTGTTCCAGCAATAAAGTTTCAACTTTGATCTCCAGCATCTGCAGACCTCACTTTCTCCTGTATGGGTTCAGTCCTTGCATTATATTCAAACCTACTGACAAGGGTGTGTTATTTTAATCTGGCATAACAATCTCTGTAAAGACCAAATGTCAACTTTCCAACACTTCCTCCTGTCTCTCCTGGGCTAGAACTCAAGTTTGAATATTACGACATTGTATACAGGATTCCTACCGACCTGATCTTCTCTGGAGATCCTCCATCACTATCTCCAAACATGAACAGCTTGCCTCTACCTTCTGCAAAGACCTACACAAAGGTTTGCCTCGACAAAATTAGTTGTTTCAGCCTGTTCCTGTCTCACTGAACTGATTTCTTCCAACTAACCTTTTTATTTTCAACTTCAGTTATATAGATAGGTTAATACAGATTACATAGTTTTCCTTAAATGGATGGTTAAGAAAAGATTTGGTCAATATATTCAAAATTAGAAGGGGTATGGACAGAGTAGATTGGAAGAAACTTATCGTATTGGTGCAAAGATCAGAAACCAGAGAACACAGGTTTAAGGTAGTTGGCAAACAATGCAAAGACACACGAGGAAAACCTCTTTAATAGAGCAAGTGGTCAGGAGCCAGGATGGCTGAGGTTGTGGTGGCGCCAGGGTCAATGAAGCTTTCAAAAGGAATTGAATCACAATGAGAAAACAAAACATTTGCTGTGGGAAAAGGAACAGACAAGGAATGGCACAACGTGAATTGCTCTGTCAGATGTATAGCGCAGACACAACAAGCCACGTAGTCTCTCTGTATGATTCCATTCAAGTGCAGATGTAACATCTATCTGTTCACCTCCTCCCTTCTCACTATCCAAAGTCCTGTCACCACATGCTTTAGTCCTGCATGACTAATACTTCAGTCTTTTAATCATTTTTTTCCCTTTTTCTCCAGCTTAAAACCTATTGCACTATTAACTTTTCCCAGTTCACAAAGGTCACAAACCTTTAAATAGTTAACTCTATTTCTGCCAGGCCTGCTGAGTCTCTGAAGCATTCCTGGGTTTCAGAAACAGAGGAAGTGGGGTGATGGGAGCAAGATCAAAGGAAAATAATCATAACAGGTTGGAGGGCTGGAGAGATTAAATTACTAAGGGATAATGACAAGACATAGGGCATTAGTAATAATACAAATAAATTAGCTATTTACAGCCTTCTGGATTCAACAAGTGCAGATAATAATCTCCAATCCCAATGTTGTTGAGTCTGGAATGATTCTGTCTTCCTACTTACAAATTCCCTAGACATCTTTCATTTCTTCACTTGTCACAACTGCACACTTAATCTCACAAATGAAGAAGGTTGTTTGCACTGCAACAAAGGAGTCAGCTCCTGTAGAACTGCACCAGAGGCAACAATTAATGTTTTAAAGGATTAAAAAAAAACAATTAAAGCTCCACAAACCCCTGCTGAGTCCTTCTGTCCCAGAGTCTTTTCACAGAATGCCTTCAGATTGATGTAGGGTTCATTCAAAATGTCTTTGAAGACAATATCATAGAATAGATTAGCTCTGAAGCAAGGACTCTTGAAGACTGCAATGGGCTGGTTCAGCTGAAGAGCAGCTACAATGTCATCTTGCACCTTCTGAGGGGCTGTAGCAGTCAAAGCCACGCAGGGAATACCAGGAGCCTTACTGCGTAAAGACCCCAGTTTGAGGTAATCGGGTCGAAAGTCATGCCCCCACTGTGACACACAATGAGCCTCATCGATGACCAGGTACGAAAGGAGATGTCGGGCCAGCAGGGAGTCAATGATGGAATGCATGGTGTTGGAAGCTGCCATCTCAGGGGTGATGTAGAGCAGTTTGATGTCGGGTCTTGCAGAATTCAAGTCAGAAAGGACCATTTTTCGCTCCTCAAGGGACAGTTTGGAATTAAAGGAGCATGCTCTAATCTTCAGTACATTCATGTGCTCAATCTGGTCCTATGGAAAGTAAAGACATTAAATCTATGTTACAATGGAGGATTAAATACTCTACACCTTGCAGGATAGTTCCGCCCCACTTCTGCAGACAGTGGGCACTACATACTCAGCCGGGCAATTAAACAGTAATCCTACACCTACTATATGAGACAGTGATCAACAGTCCTATATTTTACAGGACCATCCCATAATTTTATGTTTTGTGTGAAGTCAGAGAAAATGGTTGAGATTTTTAATGAGCACTTTGCATCGGTACTCACTGAGGAGAGGGACATGATGGATATTGAGGTTAGGAATAGATGTTTGATTACTCTAGATCAAGTCGGCATAAGGAGGGAAGTAGTGTTGGGTATTCTAAAAGACATTAACGTGGACAAGTCCCCAGGACCGGATGAGATCTATCCCAGATTACTGAGGGAAGCGAGAGAGGAAATAGCTGGGGCCTTAATAGATATCTTTGAAGTATCCTTTAACATGGGAGACGTCCCAGAGGACTGGAGAATTGCTAATGTTGTCCTTTGTTTAAGAAGAGTAACAGGGATAATCCAGGTAATTATAGAGCGGTGAGACTGGTAAGTCATATCTTACCAACTTAATAGAATTCTTTGAGGAAGTGACAAAGCTGAGCACTTCAGCAAGACGTTTGATAAAGTTCCCCATGGTAAGCTGATGAGCAAGGTGAAGTCGCATGGGGTCCAGGGTGTACCATCTAGCTAGGTGGAGAACTGGCTGGGAAATAGAGAGTAGTAGTGGAAGGGAGTTTCTCAAAATGGAGGTCTGCGGCCAGGGGTGTCCCACAGGGATCCGTGCTGGTTCCACTATTGCTTGTGATATACATAAATGATCTGGAGGAAGGTATAGGTGATCTGATTAGCAAGCTTACAGATGACACCAAGATTGGTGGAGGAGCAGATAGTGAAGGGGAAGGAGAATACAGCAGACTGTAGATAAATTGGACAGTTGGGCAGAGAAATGGTAGATGGAGCTCAATCCAGACAAATACAAGGTGATGCATTTTGGAAGATCCAATTCAAGAGCGAACTAAACAATAAATGGTAAAGTACTGAGGTAAATTGATGTACAGAGAGATCTGGGTGTTCAGGTCCATTGTTCCTTGAAGGTGACAACACAAGTCAATAGAGTGGTCAAGCAAGCATACGGAATGCTTTCCTTCAAGAGTTGGCAGGTCATGTTACAGTTATATAAGACTTTGGTGCAGCCACACTTGGAATACTGTGTACAGTGCTGGTCGCCACATGACCAAAAGGATATGGATGCTTTGGAGAGGGTGCAGAGGAGGTTCACTGGGATGTTGCCTGGTATGGAGGGCGCCAGCTACAGAGAGAAGTTGCGTAGATTAGGATTATTTTCATTAGAAAGACGGAAGTTGATGGGGGCACCTGATTGAGGTCTACAAAATCATGAGAGATATAAAGTTAAAAATCACACAATACCAGGTTATGGTCCAATAGGTTTAATTGGAAGCACTAGCTTTCGGAGCACCACTCCTTCATCAGGTCGTGATAAAGGAGTGGCGCTCCAAAAGCTAGTGCTTCCAATGAAACCTATTGGACTATAACCTGGTGTTGTGTGATTTTTAACTTTGTACACCCCAGTCCAGCACCGGCATCTCCAAATCATAAGAGATATAGACAGGGTGGATAGCAAAAGCTTTTTCCCCCAGAGTGGGGTACTCAATTGCTAGGTGTCACAGGTTCAAGGTGAGAGGGAAAAAGTTGAGAGAGCATATGTATGGAAAGTTCTTTACTCAGAGGATGGTAGGTGCCTGGAACACATTGCCAGTGGAGGTAGTAGAGGCAGCCACTAAAGCATCATTTAAAATGTATCTTGATAGATACATGAATGGGCAGGGAATAAAGGGAAACAGACCTTTAGAAAATAGACAACAGGGTTAGATAAAGAATGTAGATCAGTGCAGGCTTGGAGAGCCAAAGGGCCTGTTCCTGTGCTGTAATTTTCTTTGTTTCGCCCTGTATCCCTTTGGTTTTCTCCTGGGACACAATTTGTCTGAAATTCATCAGGCAGTGACTAGGAAACTGCAGGGGAGTCATTCTTTACCAGAGCCATTGTATTTTTGGTTCTGCATGGCACTTATCTATGCCACAAGCGGAGGCCTGGAAGGCAAGGAGGGCAAGGCTCTACAAGACATGAGGGGATGTGGCATCAGAATTCAGGACTTGCTGAGTCAATGTGGGGAGGTTAGGAAGAGGATCTGCTACGTGAGTGAGTCATGGTGCCATGATGCTGACCAAGGCTCTGAGGATGTGTGCATGCACGCGTGTGCGTCAACTTGTGGACAGCAGCAAAAAGGGGGTGTTAGATGGAGGAGGTTGGGAAGAGCAGAAGCACTACTGCTCTTTTTGGGGTGAGCACCACAAGGAGTGTTAGACAGCAATGTATTATGCATCGGGGATGACCAGCAACAGCAATGTCAGCAACCAGCAGATCATTGGGCAAACAACATGAGGAGCACCAGGCAGCAGAGCATAATGTGTCCAAGATGAGCAGCATGTGGATGTCCAAGGAATTAAAGAGGTAGACTAATATTATGCATCAAGTGGATAAGTGGGTATGGTACCAGGGAACTGGATGGGGGCTCAGGGATTTGGATGGGGTGGGTGAGGGTATGGGTGATGTTATATAGCTGCTGTTAGAGCAAGTCTGGTGGATAGTGTTAAGGATCAAGTGGGGCGAGGGTGGAGGGAAACGGAAGTATCAGGTCCAGTGAAAACGTTTGTGAGGGTGAAGAGTTGGAGTCAGTTTACTAGGTCCTCAAAAGTTAGAGGGTTTCATCCTCCAGATGTTCCAGGGTAACTATTAAGTTAAGTCAGTCAGAACCCTCCAATTCTAAGTAGGGGACCTTTCTGGAGGGTTCCAGAGGACAGGTTGTTCTCTGGAAGTTCCCCATTGGAAGGTTCCCAGGCAGTTACCAGGAAGCCACCTGGTGCCAGCATGCAATTCCAGTCTATATTGCTGCAACAGTACATTCCCATGAAAAAGTCTGGGCCAGAATTAACATTGCAAGTTCAATATAACTCACTTTTGAAACTACAGTATGGTAGACTCTGTTAGATTAGTTCAGACTGAACTGCCCCGATCCTGGATTGGTTTACTGCCACACATAACAAGGTAAAAATATCCACTACTAAACTCACTTGAATAAGAGCAATCAGCGGCGAGATCACAATGGTAACACCCGCAGCAAGTACAGCCGGTAACTGGTAACAGAGAGATTTCCCTGCTCCTGTTGGCATGCAGATAAAGACATCCTTATCACCTGTAAAGAAAAGAGAGAAGTTCATCCTGCTTCCAGCTCCTTTGTTAAAAGGACCAGAATTCTCATTGGTCCTGCTCCTACTGCATTTCAGTTTTCACTAATCTCACACCTTTACCAGAGGTAAGCAACCTAAATTAGCTCACAGTATAATCATACAAACACCAACATCGAGTCGAGAAGCTGCAAATTTCATGGAGAAACTTAAATAACAGGATAGCAGCTTTAATATTAAGGTGCTGTCAGACAGGGAGACAATGCACACATTGGGTGAGGAGGATACTTAACTGTGGAGAGAGTTAAGTTATGGGAAGCAGAGTTTTGGAATGACCTTAAGTTTATGAGAGATCCAAGATTGGAAGCTTAATTTCTCTGTGAAATCTCCAGTACTATGCATTTCAACAATTTCAGTCTCAGGAGCATCGGAATTCCTTCACCCCAACATTAATGGCTCTAACCTCAGCTTACCAGGCCCTTTGATCTGGAACTCCCTCTCAATCACCTCCACCACTCTCACCTAAAAGGACCCTCATCCCTGACTACCACAGACCTGACACCCTCCAACTCCCACTGGCCTGGCTCCTCCAAACTTGCCTACTTCAAGGAGACCACTGAAAAACCTGGATGTAATAAAAGTATGAGTAAGTCACAATGGAACGGATTTTAACTGTACAAATGGGTGGTGTTAAAGGAGTTGGAATCTCACTCAAAATTTCTCTCCCCCAGGTCACTCCACTCCTCCCTCCTCCTCCAATCCAGATTCAAATGCATCAGACACTACACCTCCCTGAGAGCACAGCTCCTGTTATAGAGAGATTTGCAGCCCTGCACTGGGGGAGTGTTTCATTGGGGTGCTGTCTTTCAATTAATATGTTATATTGAATCTAATTTGCCTACTTGGGTAGATTTTAAACATGAGACTGCACAATTTCATAGGTACATAGGAACATAAGAACAGGGGACAGCCACTTAACCTAATGAAACTGCTCTGCCATTCCATATATTCAAGCCTGATTTAATGCTTCCATTTATTTTCTCCACCTCATCCCAATAACCCTGTATATCATTGGTAATCAGACATTTACCAATATCTACCTTATGTATGCTGAGCTTCTAAGAGGTGCAGATTAGATCCCCCCAGTGCCTTAGTCAATATTTATCCCACAAACAACATCACAACAATTGATTATCTGATCATTACTATCATGTTGTTTGTAGGAGCTTGCTATGTGCAAATTGACTAACCTTCTTCTTACAAGAGTTTCAAAATTCATATTTCAAAAATGCCCTTCGAGCTGTGAAGTTCTTTGAGGCATGAAAAGAGTCATACAAATCTAAAACTTCCTCTGGCATATGGATCTCAACTTTGCTCAGGCAGTGATGTTTCTATAGATGTGCTGCTTTACAGAGACCTGTAGCACCACACAGAAGAGTGTTGATATGATCGTGTGCTAGTTTGCTTCTCTTCTTCAGGTTACAACAATGATCTTCAGCAATATGAAAAAGACAACCGAATGTTCTGTCCCTTCGTATCAGGATCCTGGCTCTCCATTGTCAAGTCCTTACTTGGTCTTCTTGATGGTGACACACAGAAACAGGGCCCCTCACAGGCCCCTCACAGGCACTAGGTAAAGCTTCAGAGGAACATGGAGACCCCCAGATATGTGGCGTGAGGTTGTCTAGAATGTTGACACCACGGCACACCTGAACCAAATTCCCATCTTTGGGTGAACAGCCACACACAAACACAAATTGCTGCAGAAACTCAACAGGTCTGGCAGCACCTGTGGACAGAAAACAACATTAATGTTTCAGGTCCAGTGACTTTTCTTCAGAGCTGACAACAGCTAAGAAAAAGTGGTATTTATGTTGATGACAGGAGCATTGGGACATAATGAGCAGATAGATGGAGTGGGAGCCCAGAGAGAGAGAGAGAAAAAGAATCAGGCACAAAAAGTAATTGAGGAAATAGGCCAGGAAAGAAAAGATAGGAAATAATGGGGACTTGCGGGTTTGGCTGTGCTCAAAGGAACACATGACATTTCAAGACCTGGGGTGCAGGGGGTATGTAAAATACATAAAACAAGGTGTTCAGGTTCTAAAGTTATTGAACTCAATATTCCTGAAGAAGGGCTTATGCCCGAAACGTCATTTCTCCTGTTCCCTGGATGCTGCCTGACCTGCTGCGCGTTTCCAGCAACACATTTCCAGCTCAGAACTCAATATTAAGCCCTGAAAGCTGCAGGGATCTCAAGTAGAAAATGAGGTGGTGGATCATTGGAATCTCTTCTAGGGTAGAAGTGACCTGTACAAGGAGGACGGATTGCACCTAAATTGGAAGGAGACTAAGATAGTGGCAGGGAGATTTGCTCGAGCTGCTTGGGGGGATTTAAACGAGTAAGGTGGGGGTTGGGACCCAGGGAGATCTAGTGAGGAAAGAGATAAATCTGAGACTGGTACAGTTGAGAACAGAAGCGAGTCAAACACTCAGGACAGGCAGGAACAAAGCAGAAAACAAGGTAGGACTAATAAATTAAACTGCATTTATTTCAATGCAAGAGGCCTAACAGGGAAGGCAGATGAACTCAGGGCATGGTTAGGAACATGGGACTGGGATATCATAGCAATTATAGAAGCATGGCTCAGAGACGGACAGGACTTACAGCTTAATGTTCCAGGATACAAATGCTACAGGAAGAATAGAAAGGGAGGCAAGAGAGGAGGGGGAGTGGCATTTTTGATAAGGAATAGCATTACAGCTGTCCTGAGGGAGGATATTCCTGGAAACACACCCAGGAAAGTTATTTGGGTGGAACTAAGAAATAAGAAAGGGATGATCACCTTATTGGGATTGTATTACAGAGGAGATCTCAGTTGTCTGTAAGAATAATAGGGTGGTTATGGCGGGAGATTTTAACTTTCCAAACATAGACTGGGACTGCCACAGTGGTAAGGGATTAGATGGAGAGGAATTTGTTAATTGGGTACAAAAAAACTTTCTGATTTAGTATGTGGATGCACCTACTAGGGAAGGTGCAAAACTTGACCTACTCTTGGGAAATGAGGCAGGGCAGGTGACTGAGGTGTCAGTGGGGGAGCACTTTGGGGCCAATGACCATTATTGTATTTGTTTTAAAATAATGATGGAAAAGGATAGACCAGATCTAAATGTTGAAGTTCTAAATTGGAGAAAGGCCAATTTTGACAGTATTAGGCAAAGAACTTTCAAAAGCTGACTGGGGGCAGAGATTCGCAGGTAAAGGGATGGCTGAAAAATGGGAAGCCTTCAGAAATGAGATTACTTGAGTCCAGAGAGTCACTGTTAGGGTGAAAGGAAAGGCTGGTAGGTATAGGGAATGCTGGATGACTGAAGAAATTGAGGGTTTAGTTAAGAAAAAGAAGGAAGCATCTGTCAGGTATAGACAGGATAGATCGAGTGAATCCTTAGAAGAGTATAAAGACAGTAGGATTATACTTAAAGAGGGAAATCAGGAGGGCAAAAAGGGGATATAAGATAGCTTTGGCAAATAGAGTTAAAGAGAATCCAAAGGGTGTTTACAAATACATTAAGGTCAAAAGGGTAACTATGGTGAGAATAGGGCCCCTCAAAGATCAGCAAGGCGGCCTTTGTGTGGAGCCACAGGAGATGGGGGAGATACTAAATGAGTATTTTGCATCAGTATTTACTGTGGAAAAGAACTTGGAAGATATAGAATGTAGGGTAATACATGGTGACATCTTGAAAAATATCCATATTACAGAGGAGGAAGTGTTGGATGTCTTGAAACACATAAGAGTAGATAAATCCCCAGGAGCTGATCAGATGCACCTGAGAACCCTGTGGGAAGCTAGAGAACGGATTGTTGGGGCCTCTTACTGAAATATTTATATCATAGATAGTCACAGGTGAAGTGCCGGAAGACTGAAGGCTGGCTAACGTGGTGCCACTGTTTAAGAAAGGTGGTAAGGAAAGTCAGGGAACTATAGAGCAGTGAGCCTGACGTCGGTGGTGGGCAAGTTGTTGGAGGGAATCCTGAGGGACAGGATGTACATGTATTTGGAAAGGCAAGGTCTGATTAGGGATAGTCAACATGGCTTTGTCCGTGGGAAATCACGTCTCACACACTTGATTGAATTTTTTGAAGTAACAAAGAGGATTGATGCGGGCAGAGTAATGGACATGATCTGTATGGATTTCAGTAAGGCCTTCAACAAGGTTCCCCATGGTTAGATCTCACGGAATACAGGGAGAACTAGCCATTTAGATACACAACTGGCTCAAATGTAGAAGACAGAGGGTGGTGGTGGAGGGTTGTTTTTCAGACTGGAAGCCTGTGACCAGTAGAGTGCCACAAGGATTGGTGCTGGGTCCACTACTTTTCATCATTTATATGAGAGGTATAGTTAGTCAGTTTGCAGATGACACCAAAATTGGAGGTGTAGTGGACAACAAAGAAGGTTACCTCAGATTACAACAGGATCTTGATCAGATGGGCCAATGGGCTGAGAAGTGGTAGATGGAGTTTAATTCAGCTACATGTGAGGTGCTGTATTTTGGGAAAGCAAATCTTAGCAGGACTTATACACTTAATGGTAAGGTCCTAGGGAATGTTGCTGAACAAAGAGACCTTGGAGTGCAGGTTCATAGCTCCTAGAAAGTGGAGTCGCAGGTAGACAGGATAGTGACAGAATATTGTGTGCAATTCTGGTCTCCTTCCTATTGGAACGATGTTGTGAAACTTGAAAGAGATCAGAAAACATTTACAAGGATTTGAGCTATAGGGAGAGACTGAACAGGTTGGGGCTGTTTTCCCTGGAGTGCCGGAAGCTGAGAGGTGGCCTTATAGAGGTTTATAAAATCATGAAGGGCATGGATAGAACAAATAGGCAAAGTCTTTTCCCTGAGGTGAGGGAGTCCAGAACTAGAGGGTATAGGTTTACGGTAAGAGGGGAAAGATATAAAAGAGACTTATGGGGCAACATTTTCACGGAGAGGGTGGTATGCGTATGGAATGAGCTGCCAGAGGAAGTGGTAGAGGCCAGTACAATTGCAACATTTAAAAGGCATTTAGATAGGAAGGACCTGGAGGGATATGGGCAGAGTGCTGGCAGATTGGACTAGATTGGGTTGGGATATCTGGTTGGCATGGACGGGTTGGACTGTGCTGTACATCTCTATTCTGTTTCCATTCTGTACATAGGTTGAGAGCAGTGAGGTCAGAAATAGGGTTTCAAGGTTGCAAGAGTTCACCGGCAAGCAGGAAGGTGTTTTGAAGTGTGTCTCCTTCAATGCCAGGAGCATCGGAATAAGGTGGGTGAACTTGCAGCATGGGTTCGTACCTGGGACTTCGATGTTGTGGCCATTTCAGAGACGTGGATAGAGCAGGGACTGGAATGGCTGTTACAGGTTCTAGGAATTAGATGTTAAGATCAGGGAAGGTGGTAAAAAAGGGGGATGTATAGCATTAGTCACAGAAAGGACGTTTGATGAGGACTCATCTACTAAGGTCGTAGGGGCTGAGGTTAGAAACAGGAAAGGGGAAGTCACCCTCCTTTCCTGTTGGGAGTTTTCCATAGGCCTCCAAATAGTGCCACAGATGTGGAAGAAAGGATTGAAAAGGTGATTCAGGATAACAGTGAAAGTAACAGGGTAGCTGTGGCGGAGGACTTTAACTTTCCAAATATTGATTGGAAACACCATAGTTCGAGTACTTTAGATGGGTCAGTTTTTGTCCAATGTGTGCAGGAGGGTTTCCTGACACAGTATGTAGACAGGCCAACAAGGGGCGAGGCCACATTAGATTTGGTACTGGGTAATGAACCAGGCCAGGTGTTAGATCTGGAGGTAGGTGAGCACTTTGGTGATCATGACCACAATTCAGTTACATTAACTTTAGTGATGGAAAGGGACAGGTTTATACCACAGGGCAAGAGTTATTGATGGAGGAAAGGCAATTATGATACAATGAAGCAAAATTTAGGATGCATAGGATGGGAAAGGAAACTGCAGAGGATGGACTCTACTGAAATGTGGAGTTTATTCAAGGAACAGCTACTGCATTTCCTTGATAAGTATGTACCTGTCAGACAGGGAGGAAGTGGTCGAGTGAGGGAACTGTGGTTCACTAAAGAAGTTGAATCTTTTGTCAAGAGGAAGGAGGAGGCGTATGTTAGGATGAGATGGGAAGGCTCAGTTAGGGTGTTTGAGAATTACAAGTTCGCCAGGAAGGACCTAAAGAGAGAACTAAGAGGAGCCAGGAGGGGACATAAGAAATGTTTGGCAGGTAGAATCAAGGAAAACCCTATAGCTTTCTATAAGTATATCAAGAATAAAAGAATGACATGGGTAAGATTAGGGCAGTCAAGTGGGGAAGTTATGCATGGAATCCGAAGAGATAGGAGAGTCGCTAAGTGAATATTTTTCGTCAGTATTCACACTGGAAAAAGACAATGTTGTCGAGGAGAATACTGAGATACAGGCTCCTAGACTAGATGGGAATGAGGTTCACGAGGAGGTGGTGTTCGTAATTCTGGAAAGTGTAAAAATAGCTAAGCACCCTGGGCTGGATGGGATTTATCCTAGGATTGTCTGGGAAGCTTGGGAGGAGATTACATAGCCCTTCGCTTTGATTTTTATGTCATCATTGTCTACAGGAATAGTGCCAGAAGACTGGAAGATAACAAATTTCCCCTTGTTCAAGGGGAGTAGAGGCAACCCTGTTAATTATAGACCAGTGAGCCTTCTGTTGTGTGCAAAATTTTGGAAAGGATTCTAGATAACATCTAGAAAGGAATAATTTGTTCAAAGTTTGTGCGAAGATTTGTAGCTCGGGTGCTCGTTGTTGTGGTTCTGTTCGTCGAGCTGGAAGTTTTTGTTGCAAACGTTTCGTCCCCTGGCTAGGCGACATCATCAGTGCTTGGGAGCCTCCTGCGAAGCGCTTCGAACATAGAACATAGAAGAATACAGCGCAGTACAGGCCCTTCGGCCCTCGATGTTGCGCCGATCCAAGCCCACCTAACCTACACTAGCCCACTATCCTCCATATGCCTATCCAATGCCCGCTTAAATGCCCATAATGAGGGAGAGTCCACCACCGCCACGGGCAGGGCATTCCATGAACTCACGACACGCTGAGTAAAGAACCTACCCCTAACATCTGTCCTAAACCTACC